>NC_134890.1:6946102-7246102 GCF_041734735.1 Babylonia areolata
TGCTACTCCTGTCCCTTTTCCTCTTCTTCCCATTCTTCAACTTCCTTTCCTTCTGGATTTAGTCAGTTGTGTTAATGACTTTTAACAGGTCCACAACCTTTGGGGGTGGTGAGGATCACTCATTGTTTGTGTGTCTCTATGTCTTTTTAATCTATTACTTTTTACCTACATTTGTATGCATGTTAGCATGTGGTATGTCTGTATAATTGGAGGGTTGTTAGTATGTTTGCGGACACGCTTCTTTTTAAATATGCATATGTTAGAAAGTGTGTGTGTGTGTGTGTGTGTGTGTGTGTGTGTGTGTGTGTGTGTGTGTGTTCAAGTATATTTATTTTGGTCGTAATTTCGTAATTTTGTCCTTCTTCACGCACAGTTGCCTCCACTGTGGTAGTATTACAAGTGGTAGAAAGTGTAAGAACTGAAAAAAATAATTATCATCCACTGAAGAAAATAGCATTCATCTTCAGGATTAGCAAATATATAACTGTTATTGTCATCCTAATGTCTGTTGTGAACACGAAACCATTGCCATTAAACTGAAAACAATTCGTGTCATAAAGTATTTCCAAATAGCATTTGTCCAAAAATAAATTCCTGACTGGAGAAAGAAAGACGGAAAACAGAAATATCAAAATTCATTTATTTCGTTTCTTTTATAAGTAATTAGAGCAGTCAAAGATCTTTCTCCCGCAAATGAATACAACAAAATGATAGCAACAACAAAGGCAACAGAATAAAAAGCAAGCATGATAACAAACACACACACACACACACACACACACACACACACACACACACACACACACACACACACACACACACACACACACACACACGTGAATCTTTGTGTTCTGCCATTTTCCATCTCAGAGTGAGGGAACGAACGAACGAACGAAATTGTTTTAATGAACTTTGGCCATGGACTACAATTCAAAACCAGGGGACTGGGGGTGGGCATGGGAAGGGGTATTATAACACTTGAACAGATGACACAATATCATAATATTCATGGACTTGACATTAATTCTACTTAATTAGGTCTGAGTATATGACTTCTCCTTTTGATCGCATGGAAAATAAATTTTGATACATGGAAATTTCTCTGCTTGTTGTTTGATCGGAGAAGTGAACTAAGAGACATGTTTAGACAGTCTTGAAGAAATTTTGTCCGTAAATCATTATATACAGAACAAACAAACAACAAATGGTATTCATCTTCTAGTTCACCTTGGCAAAAAGGACAATGCTTTAAAACATCATTTTCAATGTACCTATTAACATTGTTATTTAAAGGAAGCACATTAAATCGGGCCTGAGACAACGCCACTCTGAAACAATATTCATCAGCATTTGTTATGTATATTTCTTTATCAAATACAACTTTGAATGATCTGTAGCATGAATATCTGTCTCTATCACTAATAGTACCCGACCATTCTTGAATGAAGATATCTATAAGTCTTTGCTTGAAAGTAGTAAGAAATCCTTTCACATCACCAACACCCTGTTGCAACCATACAAAATTAAAACCTGTTGTACATAATATTTCTCTAACTTGAGAAGCCCAACACTGTTTTCCATTTAAATCTAATCCAAGCAACATCTGATAAGCCATGTAAGGCAATCTATTTTGATCCATCTGTAGTATTCTCAACCAGTACCTTATAACATTTAATAACGAGTTTATGAATAACGGATATCTACCAAGATCACCATAAACCACTTTGTTTGGTGTTTTCACTGGCACTCCCAAGAATCGCTTACATGCTAATAAATGAATTTTTTCTACATTCTCTAGTCTATTCATACCCCAAATTTCAGATCCATACAACACAACAGGCTGTACCTTTACATCAAATATTTTGAAAAATACTGCATATGACATTTCTTTATACTTTTGAAAAGCCTTCACAAGGCTCATGGTTGCCCTTTTGCCTTTCACAACAAGATGTTCGGTCCCCTTTTTGGGACTTATCTTTGATGTGAATGTATACCCTAAATAACAGTATTCATTCACTACTTCTATTTCTTCATCTTCAAAAAACCACTTCTCATGCCTACCTAAAAATCCGCCTTTTCTGAACACCATTATTTTTGTCTTCTGCACATTAATTTTCAACTTCATCACCTGACAGCATGATTTAAGAATATTCAACTGATTTTGAAGTCCTATTGGAGTTGTTGATAATAAAGCAATATCATCGGCAAAAAGCAATATGAACAGTTCCATGCTACCTGGTATCAACTGAACCCCATGTCTACCTGACACAGACATATGTTCAGCAATCTGATTGATAAATGTACAAAATAAAGTAGGGCTCATGACACATCCCTGTCGTACACCAAGTGGACAATCAAAAAATTCAGAATATTGTGAATTAACCCTGACACATGCTAACAATGAATCGTACATCGCTTTCAAAGACTTAAAGAATTTACCAGATACACCCTGTTTTCTTAAATGTTGTAACAACTTATCATGTCTTACAGAATCAAATGCTTTTCTAAAATCAACGAAAGCAACGTATAATTTCTTATTTTGACACATGCATTTCTGAACACAAGTATACAGGTTAAAAATCTGATCAACAGTTGAGTAGTTTTTTCGGAAACCAGCTTGACCTTCTGTAATCATCTCGTTATTTTCTAACCAATTATATAATCGATTATTCAACACCTTTGTAAAGCACTTAGAAATGATACTTAACAGGGATACCCCTCTATAATTATCAACATTATCAATATCGCCTTTCTTAAAAATGGGAATGATAATAGCTTTGGACCATTCTTTTGGGTACAGTCCTTTATCGAACAGAGCATTAAATAATTTTGTCAGAAATGGTACTGTAATTTTATCACCAGTTTTTAACATTTCAGCAGAAATAACATCAAGTCCACATGCTTTTCCCGACTTCAGCTTGTGAAGAGCGAACGAAACCTCGTTCTCTGAAATTGCATAATTAAGTTCACATTCTTCATCATCATCGAGGTTACTAAGATCAGCAGAATTATCAACATTGTCGATATCATTATCCAAGGAAAATAGACTTTTGAAGTGCTGATGCCACTCTTCCATACTGACATTATTACTGATGTTACTTTTTGTTTTCCCACATCCCATTTCTGTTAGGCCTTTCCAGAATGCTGACGAGTTTGATAAATTTGATTCCAGTGAATCTATTTTTTCTCTTCGATAATTTCGTCTTTTAGTTTTTAATAAGGGAGAGGGAGAGAGAGTTTTACTTGGGTTTCAGTTTTTGTAGGTATATCGTTTCCCTTTAGCTAAACTGATTCTTTGGCTTTGAAAGTTTTCCAGACTTGTGATTGTGTCAAATTAGTAAAGATGCTCCTCCTTACCTCCTGCATTTTCCCCTCTCTGTCTGTCCCTGTCTCTGTGTCGCTCTTTCTCTTTCTCTCTTACTAAGCATAGACCACACACGGGCGGGAGAAGAGAGGTAGAAAGATATACAGGAAGGGAGAGAGACAGAGACCGGGGGGAGGAGAGATGGAGATAGTAAGAGACAGAGACTGAATCAGAGAGAAAGAAATTGAAGAGAGAACGAAGTAATAGATATAGTGCCTAATAATGTCTTCCTCTTCAAAAATACCAAATAAAACAATACTTATTACAGACACACACACACACACACACGGACAAACATACACACAGACAGACAGACAGACATCTCTCTCTCTCTCTCTTTCTATGTATATATATATATATATATATATATATATATATATATATATATATATATATATATACACACACACACACATATATATATATATATTACACACACACACACACACACACACACACACACACACACACACACACATATATATATATATATATATATATATATATATCCCACTTCCACGACCAAAATCTATTCTTAACACCATCCATGTATATGCTATATAAATCAAAGACGGGGAATACAATTTAGAAAGATTTCGCCTTCTTCGCAGATTAAAAAAAAATGTCGTTCAATCAAAGAAAACTTACACCGTTGTAACTTCATGTAATCCCCCCACCCCCAGATAAACACAATACAGGGAGTAGAACAACAAACATTCAAGCTCATTTGAAAATCAATGCTTGGAACTGAACTGAACAAAGAGTTCCTCTTCGTGTTCGAAATCGCGTTTATCGTTTGTTTTCCTTTGTGTCGGGACCTAGTGCATGATTCAGTATTACTGAATGGGATTTATTTCTCAGTTGGAAAGAAAGGTTTCGGGTTCAGATGAATATCGTAGATACATACCTTGGAAGAGGAAGTCTCTCCTCATTCTGTCGTCTTCATCACTTCATTCTTACGGACACACGCACACACGCACGCAAACACACACACACACAGACACACACACACACACATTTATCGTACACACCACGCGCGCGCGCGCACACACACACTTTCCCTTCACAGACCGCCATCTCCCTTTCTCGTGAAGCGGCCCCGACATTACACTTCTCTCTCTGTCTTTCTGTCTCTCTGTCTGTGTCTGTCTGTCTGTCTCTCTCTCTCCACTGAGTCACTCCAAAGTATACCTACTTTATTCCTCATTTGTATCTCATCGGAATTTTGTTTTCATTTCACCTTATCTCTGTGTGTCTCTGTCTTTGTCTCTGTGTGTGTCTAACTTTTTGTCAGATAAGAATATGTATCTATTTGATTCTGTCTCTGTCTCTCAGGTGAAGGACGCCCATGGAGACAGAGGTAGGAAAACTGCACACACTGGTGCGGCAGTTCAGAAAGAGGACTTTGGCCAGGCCAAAGTTCAACTTGAAGAAAGTAAGTCTGTGCATTCATGAAGTTAAATTTCGAAATTTTAATTAATATCGATGGTCTTTTGTCGAAATTAGATAACAAGGAATTTGCTAACAACATACATTAACATGATTTTGTTTGTTTGTTTGTTTTTTCAACAGAAACCGTTGATGCAACTGAATTTGTGTCGTCACTTTTCAACGATTACTTAGCGTTTACCTCAAAACCAAGAAAGTTAACACACCAAGGCAGATACTCAGGTGGTGTTATGTTTGCGACGTACGTCACCCAGGTGAGGTGTGACATGGATAAATGATTGTAATTAATATAGAAATTTCTTATTTGGTACATTCAAAAATATTTTGGTTATGTACATACTAAGTTCCTCGTGATTAGACTGTATGGAAAGTTGATAAAAACGGTACTGGCGTTGAGCATCTTGAACAGTGTCTCTTTGACATGATTCTCCTGATTTTTAAGTTCTTATATGTGGCAATTTTAATACTAGAACAGCTTCTGGAAAATTTTCTCAAATTAGTGAGGATGGAGATATTATCAAGATTTATTTTCTGAGAATGTCTCACGACAAGACACAACAAAACAACAACAACAACACACACACACACACACACACACACACACACACACACACACACACACATTTGGGGATCAGCTTCTTGATGTGTGTAATGCTTTAGATATCATGACTTTAGATGGAGTACATAAGTATGGTTTTGATGGAAGTAACACGTTCATATGAAACAACGGGTCAAGCACCGTTGACTATTTTCATGTCTTGTGAAATGTTCCCAAATCACCTTGAATGTGATGTTTCTCTTAAAGTAAAAGATTGCACAGAGTCAAATCACATGCCTGTTGATTATCATTTATGTGGTCTAAGAACTTACCAAAGATTGTACAGTCTAAAGATGGCATAAAATAAAAACTCATTTGTGAAGAAATGCGTGTAGAACAAAGAAAAGGAATATGTATACATCGCCAATTTGAATAACCCAGACTCTGTCTCGATACGGACATTGACAATACACTTCATGTATTTGTTGAATGTGCTCGTTCTGCAAGCAGTTGTGTGTTTAAGAAATGTTTAACTCAGCCAAAGAGACAAAATTCTGAATGGTTTGATAAAAAATGAAAGTTGGTCAACATTGACACCACAAATAAGTTAAGAACATTTAGATTTTCAAGGGACGAGGAAGATAAGAAAGAATATGTTCAAGCTGGGAAAAAGATATAAAGTTTTATTAAAAACTAAAAGACGAAATTACTGAAGAAAAAAATAGATTCACTAGAAATGAGATGTGGAAAAACAAAAAGTAACATCAGTAATATCAGAGTGGAAGATTGGCACCAGCACTTCAAAAGTGTATTTTCCATGGATAACGATATGTACAATGTTGTTAATTCTGCTTATCTTAGCAACTTCGATGATGAAGATGATGAACTTAATAATGAAATTTCGGAGAACGTGGTTTCGTTCGCTCTTCACAAGCTGAAGTCGGGTAAAGCCTGTGGACTTGATGGTGTTACTGCTGAAATGTTATAATCTGGTCATAATATTCCTGTACCATTTCTGACAAAACTATTTGATGCTCTGTTCGTTAAAAGACTGTACCCAAAAGAATGGGCCAAAGCTATTATCATTCCCATTTTTAAGAAAGGCGATATTGATAATGTTGATAATTATAGTGGGGTATCCCTGTTAAGTATTATTTCTAAATGCCTCATGACGATGCTGAATAATCGATTATATGAAGGGTTAGAAAATAACGGGATGATTACAGAATGTCAAGCTGGCTTCCGAAAAAAAACCTATTCAACTACTGATCAGATCTTTAACCTTTATATTTGTATTCAGAAATGCATGTGCCAAATAAGAAATTATACGTTGCTTTCGTTGATTTTAGAAAAGCATACGATTCTGTACGACATGTTGAATTGTCACAACATTTGAGAAACGAGGGTGTATCTGGCCATTTTTAAAGTCTCTGAAAGCGATGTAAGATTCATTGGTAGCAAGTATCAGAGTTAATTCTCAATATTCTGATTTTTTTAATGTCCAATTGGTGTACAACAGGGATGTGTCATGAGTCTTACATTATACTGCATATTCATTCATTAGATTGCTGAACATATGTCTGTGTCAGGTAGACATGGGGTTCAGTTGTTACCATGTAGCGTGGAACTATTCATATTGCATTTTGCTAATGAACTGCTTTATCATCAACAACTCCCCTAGGATTTCAGAATCAATTGAATATTCTTAAATCATGCTGTTAAGTGATGAAATTCAAAATTGATGTGCAGAAGACAAAAATAATGTGTTCAGAAAAGGCGGGGTTTTAGGTAGGCATGAGAAGTGGTTTTTTGAAGACGAAAAAATAGAGGTAGTAAATGAATACTGTTATTCGGGGTATACATTCACATCAAAGATAAGATTAGTCCCAAAGGGGGGACTGGACATCTTGTGAAAAGCAAAAGGGCAACCATGAGCCTTGTGAAGGCTTTTCAAAAGTATAAATACATGTCATATGCAGTATTTTTCAAAATATTTGATATAAATTTACAGCCTGTTCTGTTGCATGCATCTGAAGTTTGGGGTATGAATAGACTAGAGAATATGGACACGATTCATTCATTAGCATGTAAGCGATTCTTGGGAGCACCAGTGAAAACGCCAAAAAAAAAAAAAAAAAAAAAAAGGTTTATGGTGATTTTGGTAGATACCCGTTATTTGTAAACTCGTTCTTAAATGTTATGAGGTTCTGGTTTAGAATACTACAGATGGATCAAAATAGACTGCCATACATGGTTTATCAGGTGTTGCTTGGATTAGATTTAAATGGAAAAGAGTGTTGGGCTTCCCTAATAAAGAAGTCTTAAATGAAGGTTTTAATATTTTGTATGGTTGCAACAAGGCGTTGGTGTTGTGAAAAGATTTCTTATCATTTTCAAGCATAGACTTATAGATAAATTCATTCAAAAATGGTCGGGTACTACTTGTGATGGAGACAGATATTCATGCTACAGATCATGTAAAGTTATATTTGAAAAATAAAAATAAATAACAAATACTGATGAAAAATGTTTCAGAGTGGCGTTGTCTCCGGCCAGATTTAATGTACTCCCTTTGAATAATTATGTTAATAGGTACACTGAAAATTATTTTTAAAAAACAACATTCTTTTTGCCGATGTGAACCAGAAGATGAATATCGTTTATTGTTTTGTTCTGTGTATATTGATTTACGGATAAAATTTCTTCAATACTGTTTGAATATGTCTCCTAGTACACTTCTTCGATATAACAACAATCAGAGAAATTGTCTAGTATCAAAATTTGTTTTCCATGCGATCAAAAGGAGAAACCATCTACGCAGACATAATTAAGTAAACTGTCAGGTCCATTAACAGTATGATATTGTTTGATACTATTCAAGTATTACAATACCCCTTGCTATGCCCACCCGCCAGTCCCCTAGTTTGGATTGTGGTCCATGGCCAAAGTTCATTAAAACAGTTTTGTTCGTTCGTTCGTTCTCTTTCTGTCTCTCTCTCTGTGTCTCTCTCTGCCTCTCTCTCTGTGTGTGTGAGTTAAATAGTTTACAGCGGGCAGCTTTTTCTCTTGATTTAAAGGTAAATTTAAACAAAAGTAACATAGTTGTCTTTAGAAAGGGTGGGTTTTTATCTGCAAGAGAAAAATGGACTTACAACAATGTAGAAATGCCAGTGGTAAATGCATATAAATATTTAGGCATTTTGTTTTCCACCAAACTTAGTTTTACCTCATCATGTATTGACCTGACAGGAAAAGCAAAGAATGCTGCGTTATGCGTAATGCGAAAACTACGTACTTTGAGTAATAATAGTTTGTCTATATTTTTGAAATTATTTGATTCTCAGGTCCAGCCTATTGCACAGTATGGGGCTGAACTTTGGGGCCTTGATGATGCTGCACGTCACTGTGAGAAAGTTCATTTGTTTTCACTGAAGAAAATGTTAGGGGTTGATTTAAAAACACCAAATGACCTTGTTTACGGAGAAACTAATAGATACCCTATTTATATTAACTCTGTACTTATTTGTATTCGTTACTGGATTAAATTAAATTAACAAGAATGAATGATTGCAGGTTGCCACGGAAAGCTTATGCAATGTTAACTGACTTGGATGCAAAAGGTAAAAGAAAGTGGGTTTCAAAAGATGCTGCTGCACGTCACTGTGAGAAAGTTCATTTGTTTTCACTGAAGAAAATGTTAGGGGTTGATTTAAAAACACCAAATGACCTTGTTTACGGAGAAACTAATAGATACCCTATTTATATTAACTCTGTACTTATTTGTATTCGTTACTGGATTAAATTAAATTAACAAGAATGAATGATTGCAGGTTGCCACGGAAAGCTTATGCAATGTTAACTGACTTGGATGCAAAAGGTAAAAGAAAGTGGGTTTCAAAAGTTCGTTGTAAGTTGTATCAGTTTGGTTTCGGTTTTGTATGGAAAAATCAAGGTGTGCAAGATGTCAGATTATTTTTGTGTGACCTTAAAGATAGACTAATTGCGTGCAGATGGCAAGAGTGGAATTTTCATGTGAATAATAGTGATAGGTTTTGCGTATATAGGACATTTTGTACTGGTCATGACGTTAAGATTTACCTGCGTATGAACTTAGACAGACACTTAAAATTTATTATGACAAGATTTCGTTTTGGTATTTCAGAAATTTCTCAGCATTATTATCGTTACAGGAAACATTCTGCAGTTGATTTAATGTGTCCGTCGTGCAAAAGTGGAAATGAAGATGAGTTGCATTTTGTTTTATGTTGTCCTGCTTTAACCAGTTTGAGAGTACGATATATCCCACCTGCTTTTTATAGATATCCCAGTCAATTTCGTTTAAGTCTACTTCTAGCATATGAAAAAGAAAGCGTCATAAGGAATTTGTCAATATACTTGTACAAGGCATTGCATTTCAGATCTGTTGCAACTTCATGATTTTCTTCAGTGACTGTGCTTGTTTATGTATTGTACCCCTTCAGAATGAGGGGCAATGGCCTTTATATGAATAAAACATCCGTATCCGTATCTGTGTGTGTGTGTGTGTGTGTGTGTGTGTGTGTGACTTTTTGTCAAAATTAATAAGAATCTGTATCTTTGTCATTCTTTCTCTGTCCCCTCTCTCTCTCTCTCTGTCTCTCTGTCACTCTCTCTGTGTCTCTCTCTCTCTGTCACTCTGTCTCACTCTTTTCATGGAATCTCTGTGTGTCCCAATTTCTCACTCACCTTTTCTCCATAATTAATAACACACACACACACACACACACACACACACACACACACACACGGTCCTCTCTATTTTTTCTCTGCATTGTTGAAACGACGGGAAGTCGACAAGTAAGATATAATGTGTTATATGATCCACGCCTGCGTAAAAGACCTGATTGGAGGCACACAAAAAAACCCAGTATTCTCGGCTGACGGTGAATATGGTGAAAAAAAAGTGTTCGCTGTGGTGAAAAACGGACGATGGGGAATTGGTGGGGTTGCGTTCGGAGGCGATGGGTAGTATCTTTGTTGTAGAAAGGCTAAAGTTATGGATGAGGGGAGGGGGCAGGGCCAAAAATTATCAAGCAATAAAATATGAATTTCAAAAAGCATGCACAACAACGAACTCCAACAGTTTAATGTACATCGGCCTTGGGCCACAATACGGCAGCGTGTGGAGCCTACTTGGTTGGGGGGCAAATCAAATCAAATTATGGTGCTTAGAGCCTCGCAGAGCACTGAGGAGGGGAGTGGAGGGGGGCGGGGGGGGGGGGGGGGCGACGACAACGACGATCATGATATTGACAGTGGCTTTAGCGAAAACATAAACGGTAATGACACTGAAACACATCTATTTGTTGTATTTCACATAAGATGGATCACTGCAATGCACTGACCTCAAATTCAACATCGGAATCAGCAGCAATAAAACGAAATTCAGGCAATGTGTATAACTCAAACAGAAATATAATATAATATAATATAATATAATATAATATAATATAATATAATACAACATGACTTGAACTGAATCTTTCCAGGATGTTGGGAATAACATCAAAACGATTCAACTTTCTACATAAATGTGATTGTAAAAAAGTGTTTCACAATGCCTTACCTTCACGTTGGGAGCGTGAAAACAAGACCAAGTAGTTTTTTATATTTGTTGTGATGCATACTTTTCTGTCCCATTAAAGAATGTTCTTCATTTTATGCTTGCTCATTTTTTTCATCTATTTGTGTCAGCATCCTTTCGCATACAAGATTGCACTGATTATAGATTCTCAGTTTCATAGAAGACACTTGGAACATGAAAATATCTATAAAAAAAAATAAAATTAAAATAAAAAACAGACTGACAGAAGCAAATCAAACAGCCAAGTAAACACACATGAGGAAACTCCGATGGCAAAGGAAATGTTTTTGATAAAAATAAAGGGGTCTTCCCACGATTTCTCACACATTGTGAGTAATCGTGGGGGCGCCCCCCACAATTTCTTGCAATTGAGAGAAAACGTGGGAGGGGAACGACCAAGATTTCTCGCAATCCCACGATTTCTCTTAGAGTGAGAGAAATTGTAGGCTTACATCCGCAGTGTAAACTGAGCTGTCAGACAGAATGTGTTCCGTTGGGGGCTGGTCAGGAAAAGCAGGACACAATGGACATGCAGCAACACCCTCCTCAGCTTGATATTACGCAGAACAAAGTGGATACGTTCCAGCGCTGACTGACAGGTGCAGACCAAACAAAAACCTCATTCACTGTGGAAGAGGACGCGTTCTTCCTGCAACAAAATCTCTCAGGTCACTTTAAATGGATTGGGCGGGGGACGCGGCAGGAAATATACGAGTGTTTTCCAAATACGTCGCCCTCTCGCCGGTCGAGTCACGCCGGTCTCCCAACGGAAGGAGCGATCTCTCTTCCGGCTGCAATCAGAGTGCTCGGCCCTGCCCGTTCCTGTTGAATGACAATGATTGTGTGATGCGTGGGGAAGGGTTGTTACCGAGACTACAGATTGGAGAGGCTAGGGACTTGGTGGATGGGGCGTGGTATGGATGAGTGGGTGTAGAGAAAACAAAGGGTGGAGAGAAAACAAAGGGCGGAGAGAAAACAAAGGGCGGAGAGAAAACAGGGCGGAGAGAAAACAAAGGGTGGAGAGAAAACATAGGGTGGAGAGAAAACAAAGGGCGGAGAGAAAACAAAGGGTGGAGAGAAAACAAAGGGTGGAGAGAAAACATAGGGTGGAGAGAAAACGAAGGGCGGAGAGAAAACATAGGGTGGAGAGAAAACAAAGGGCGGAGCGACTGTTCATGAAGTGGAGAGGGGGAGGGAGATAGGATAAAAATAACGACAGGAATTGTCGGGCAGTGGAACATTAGGCGCAGGTTTCTTTGGCGTTACGTTTTAGAAAACAGAAGTTTGAAGAAATCATAAATCAACAAACAGACGGTGTGTAAGCTACAGAGAATCGTGTGCCTTCAGGCCACACGTCCCCGTGGTACGCGGCTGTCAGCGACATCCTGCGTGACACCAAGAGAGTGCGCCGTCGCGCTGAGAGGAAGTGGCGCAAGAGTGGTCTGACTGTGGACAATCACATCTTTTTAACAGCAAACCAGTTTTCACTAACATTGTTCAGAATGCCAAAGAAGAGTAATGGAGCTCAAAGATCGAAGCCAGTACAATTGTCAAAAACTTCTTCTTAATCAGTGACCGTCTCTTTGGCAGGAGCAGAGACTCTACCTTGCCAACTGACATTCCTCCTGACGACCATTCTGATGCTTTGGCTGAAGAGAAAGGCAATTAGAGATGAGCTCGAAACATTGAGCCAGTCTGTATCCGGTTTGCTGACAAACCCCACTCTCTCTCGTCTTTCAACATTTTTCGTCCTGTCACAGAGGAATAAGTTAATCAAGTCATTATGAAATCTAGCCCCAAAACATGTGCACTTGACCCAATCCCCACATCCCTTTTGGTTGAATGTGTTGATGTGCTCCTCCCAGCCTTGACCTCTATCATCAACAACTCCCTTCAGTCAGGCACTTTCCCAGATGTGTACAAAAAAGCCCTTGTAATACGACTGCTCAAGAAGCCGACTCTCGATGTAAACACCCTCAAAAGCTATCGTCCTGTCAGCAATCTCTCTTTTCTTTCCAAGACCTCAGAAAAGATTGTCCTCATCCAACTGTCTGAATATCTGCATCACAACAACCTGTTTCCAGTCTCACAGTCTGCCTATCGCCCTTCCCACAGCACTGAAACAGCTCTGCTCAGAGTTATGAACGAACTTCTGCTGTCTGTAGATACTGGTAAACTTTCTGTCATCACCCTCTTAGATCTCTCAGCGGCATTCGATACAATCGATCACAACATCCTCATTAATCGTCTTTCTCATTCATTTGGCATCTCTGGCACAACACTGGAATGGTTTTCATCTTACCTGTCCAATAGAACCCGGACCGTCGTTACTAACAAACACCGTTGTCAACCTTCTCTTCTGGAATTCGGAGTCCTTCAGGGATCGGTTTTGGGACCCGTGCTCTTCATTTTGTACACAAAGCCACTTGGTACCATCACAGCTCAGCACATCGTCCAAAGCCAATATTTTGCTGATGACACATAATTATATGACTCATGCGCACCTGACCAGATCCATAACACCATTAACAACATTCAAGAATGCATCACTGACATCAAGCATTGGTTGACAGCAAACAAACTCAAACAAAATGACAAGACTGAAGTCCTCTTGATTCACTCACAGAACAAACCAGTACCTGACTCTCTATGTCTGTTGATAACACAAATATACAGTTTTCCTCTGCTGCAAGAAACCTAGGGGTAACTTTTTCTGAAACTCTGTCCAAGGAAGAACATGTATCCAACATCTGTCACTCTGCTTACCATGAACTCAGGAAAATCAGTAGCATTCGCCATCTTCTCACTTCCGATGCAACCAAAACTCTCGTCTGCTCTATCGTTCTGTCTAAATGTGATTACTGTAACTCCTTACTCTCTGCCATTCCCCAGTACCTCCTAGACAAACTTCAAAAGGTTAAAAAAAGTAAGCAGCATGACAGAGTCAGAAAGCATGAACATGTACAACCACTCCTTCCTCTCTCCCAATTATTTTTTTTCCAAATATTTATTCTTTCTTTGTTTATATATACTTTCTTTCTTTCTTTTTTTTTCCTTCCAAGTATAGCGAGGGCGTATGAGGGGCGACACAACAGAGCTGATGTGATAAGAAACTTTATGGAGAGCTGGACAGTACAGGGTCTTCATAGAAGAAGCCACCCTCAGTCAAGTGTTTCGGCCCTTAACTCCTTACACTCCAAGGGGGCCGGGCTGCGCTCAGGTCGTGACTCCAGGACGCCCTTGTATTGCCGCCTTCCTGGTCCTCAGCAGGTTCGAACCCGCGCCTCCAGGGTGGTCGCCACTTCAGTATTGAGTCACCCTTTCTGACGTTTTAACCACTGAGCCATCGTATGCCTAGTTTGAGTAGGGAAATCGAATACTTTCATTCCTCCTCGATTAGATCCAGCTGGAACTCCTTTCTGCTGCGTCTGCCATTGCCTTGAGAGCCCGTGTCCTCTCTCTGCCAGAAATCGACGGCTGTTTCATGAGGCTGTAGGGAGATGCGCTCACAAACCCTCTTGTATCAAATTCGATGGCGAGGACTTTGGCTTGCAAGCCAGATTCTCTCAGGCTGCTGGCTAGACAAGCATACTTCTCGGTCTTGCAGATGTGGGCTACCTCCATTCTGTTTTCGTATGGCACAGTGAGCTCAGTCAGAATAGCTTGCTTCGTTGCCTTGGAGTGGAGAACTATGTCAGGTCTCATGCCGCTCTTGCTGATTTCCGGGTGCGTCTTCCCCTCTTGTAGGTCAACTGTGCATTCCCAGTCTTCGGCACCATCAAGAAGCCTACGTTTGCATGCTTTGGATGATGCAGCTGTTCCTGGCCAGACGTTGTTGCCTTCTGCAGAGAGGAACTCTACTGGAACTTTTGGTGGTGTGAGTGCTCCTTGGACAGTGCTCACCACGTGTGCAATTTCTTTTAGCACTTGTCTGTGCCTCCATGTTTACCGTCCTTGGCTCAACGCCACTTTGCATGAGCTGAGGACATGTTCCACTGTTTGTTGTCCACTGTTGGCAGAGTGGGCACGCAGGAACATCTGCTTTCCCCCATTTCACAAAGTTTGTATTCGAGGGAAGGAGGTCGTACACAGATCTAATGACATAGATGGATAAAAAAGAAAAAAAAGAAAAAAAAAGAAAGAAAAAAAGAAGTAACATGAATAAAATGAAAAAGTATACAAAGCAGCATACACATATACAATATCAATGCAGTAAACACCGCATTATACAAATATAAGATAAATATCACAATACAAAGAAAATATGGATATGATTGTTCGCCATTTCGTTAGTTTAAATCTTGTCGCAACATTCAGTTTATGCAGATAAGTATAATATTTTCCATTTACATTCACGGTGCTACAAAGTTCCCATGAATACTGCAAAGAAGGTTGATATTCAAACAATCCGAGTTGAACGGAAATTGTAAACCAGCCGCCGTGGCGAAGTGGTTAGCGTCGCGGACTGACGGCTGGGAGGACGCGGGTTCGAATCCCAGCGGAGGTGGGTTTTTCGGCCCGTTGCCGGTTCCTACCCAGAGTTGAGTGTGCTGTGGGTTTAAATCGGGAGACTGGGACCACACAGTCGAGTGTCATCGACTTCAAGGATGCGTCTTTGGGTGTGTTGCTCTAATTACCTGACCAACACTGTAAGTGTCTGCATCTCTCGGGCCTGGTTAACGCCGGGATATCATTATGACAGGAAGCGTAGAGTACAGCCTTGTCACGTAGTCCCAAACCAAAAAGGACCTCCATAGCAACATCGTCATCGTCATCCTCCTCTTCCTTCATCATCATCAATATAAAAAATACAGTCTAAAAAGTCTGTGGCCTTTCATGCCCTGCTCTCATGGTGACCTCAGTTTCGATACCCCTCCACTTCTGTACTTGGGGTGAGTCCTGTCAATGTCTTCAGTGTCGGCAGATTCATGGGGGGCTGTTGTTGGAGGGACGTGGTGGCGGTCTCCACTCTGGGAGGGACGCTCACTCAGTCTGGCTCCACGCGACTAAGCCATTGGCTTAGTAGGGGGCTTAGTAGGTGGTGTCCTAAGTACGTTGAATCAGAACAGGTGCCACTGAACACCACCGAAGTGACTCAGCAGCAGTGCAGGGTCTCCTCTGGTGTGTGGCCTCCTGGCGACCTAAAATCGATGGTTTCCTGCAGACTTCCGACGTTGGAACTGTGACGGACGAACTCGGGTGTAGCCGTGTATGGGAGAATATAAATGAGCGGCGTGGGAGTAATGCCACTGAAATGGTGCAGATGATGGGGCAGCAAAAGAAAAAAAAAGTAAACCATCTCTATTTCGCAAAAACGAAAACTTTTGAAGAAAAACATTTCTTTTTCTTTCATTTTTTTGAACAATTGAACAATCTGCTTCAAAACATGAAAGTGTCATCCCCTGAATGTGCGGAGTTTTCAATGCACATCCCACCAGAAGATCATGAACACTACAGCCTGTTGTCATAGTTGTTTCACTTTGTGTACCTGTCACCTACACCTCTTCTTCTAAAATCGCAGACTTTCTGAAAATATTCGACCTAATGCAGTTTTATCTAAAGTTCCTCAAAACTTGACATAAAAATATTCCTCGTGATTCTTTACGTAACAGACATATCATATATACACACATTAAATTTTTCTTCTTCTTCTCCTTTGTGAAGAGTCATTGGGGCGCCGCACAGAAGAACTGCTCAGATTCTTCCAGGCCTGTCGGCTGTGTGTCAAAGCCTGGAATGAAATGCTCTGTATTTGTTGTGAAGGCGAGGTATTAATTCAAATCTGTGTGACCTTTATATGGAACTCCACAATGCTCCCCGGCAGCTATAGGATCGGGATATGCAACACAAAATGTGGATTCCGTCCTATTGTACGGATCAGAGACATTGAGACTAAACCAGTCACACGCTAACAAAACCTTCATCAACAGATGTCTGGAAAGTGTTAGGAGTATTATGCGGCCAGACACATTAAATGCCAAACTTTGGGAAGAACCAACCAGACTCCCTTAAGCAAGGAGATCAGGAAAAGGGAATAGAATTGGATTGGCCACACCCTGCGCAAACCTCCATGCATCACCAAACAAGCTCTGGAGTGAACCCTCAAAGGAAAAGAAAAGCGATCAGACAAGCAGACATGAAGAAAATGAAAGTCGAAATGAAGGCAGCCGGACGGAGTTGGGCTCGCATAGCGCACGCGCGCGCGCGCGCGCGCGCGTGTGTGTGTGTGAGTGTGTGTGTGTGTGTGTGTGTGTGTGTGTGTGTGTGTGTGTGTGTGTGTGTGTGTTATGAATTCATATACACTGTGTCTTGGGCCTTTTCAATCTTTCATGGCCGAATCAGGTGCTCACACCTGAGTGAAGCGATGAAACTCAGAATAAAGTGTCTTTTCCAAAGACACAACACCATGCCTAAAAGAGGCCTTGAATCCTGATCCCAGGTGAACACTGGATCAGAAGTCCAACGCCAAAACGATTCTACCACGGTGCCTCTCCTTTAAGTTACACACACACACACACACACACACACACACACGAACGCACGAGCGCGCGCGCGCACACACACACACACACACACAAACATATTTGTTTCTCAGTGTTTTCAAAGATGTTGTGCAGCGTATACATATGGTGGAGTCCGCACACTTTGACACCTGTTTAAATCTGAAACTCTCTCTCTCCACACTCTTTCTGTGTCTATCAATCCCATATATATGTGTGTGTGTGTGTGTGTGTGTGTGTGTGTGTGTGTGTGTGTGTGTGTGTGTGAGTGTGTGTGTGTAGAATATGTCGTGCTCTATAGTGGTAATTTGCGTATTACCGGTAATGCACAACAGTTTTTGCCCATTACCGGTAATGGGCAAAGTGGCTTACGTATTACCGGTGATGGGTACAGTTTGCCCAACGTTGCGCATTTCCGTTAAAAGGCATGTGGTGCGCAAGATATTCTCTCGGTATAATGAGCACGGATCGGCTTTGGCATACATAACCCTTTACCACGAAAAAAGAAAAGAAGCAATTGTTTGAAGAAGTAGTAAAAATGTAAAAAGTAAAAATTAAAACCACTAGATCTCAAGGGTTTGGTTCATCCCAGGAAACCAGAGAAGAAGTTCAGCAATAAACTACCAACCCTTGAGGGTACAGAAAGTGGTCAAGAAAGCCAGGGCTAAATCATCACCAGCGCCAAACGGAATACCGTACCTGCTGTACAAGAAATGTCCTGAAGTCCTTGAGTGGCTCCACAGAGAGATAAAATCAGCATGGAGGAACCTGAAAATCGGCGACCAGTGGATGATAGCTGATGGTGTGTACATCCCGAAAGAGCAGAATTCAAGTGCCATCAGCCAGTTCAGACCAATATCGCTCCTGAATGTTGAAGTAAAAATCTTCTTCTCTGCCATAGCTGCAAAACTGGCAAAATACCTCACAGAAAATGTGTACCTGGATGTTTCAGTCCAAAAAAGCGGCATCCCAGGAGTTCCTGGCTGTGTAGAACATGCCACAATGATTTGGGATGTAATTTAAAGAGCAAAGGCAGATAAAAGGAACCTAGACGTGGTATGGCTGGATCTGGTAAATGAGTCACAGAAAATGTGTACCTGGATGTTTCAGTCCAAAAAAGCGGCATCCCAGGAGTTCCTGGCTGTGTAGAACATGCCACAATGATTTGGGATGTAATTTAAAGAGCAAAGGCAGATAAAAAGAACCTAGACGTGGTATGGCTGGATCTGGTAAATGAGTACGGGTCAGTTCCTCATGAGATGATCCAACTGGCTCTCGAGATGCACCATGTACTAACGAACATCAGGGAAATGCTGAAGAAATGTTCACCACCAAGGAATACATGACAGATTGGATCAATCTGGAAGTGGGCATAGCCATGGGCTGTGCAATTTCTCCAATCCTGCTCATGCTGGCAATGGAAGTGATCTTGAAGGCCACAATGAGGGGCAGGGATAGAGCCGACCTCGGTAACGGATACCAGATACCTCCTTTGAAAGCCCTCACGGATGACACAACAGTCCTTTCAACAAAAAAGGATAATACCCATGAAATACTGAAGCAGTTGGACTAGCTAGTTGCCTCAGCCATGATGAACTTCAAACCAAAGAAATCACGGAGCCTCTCATTGTGTAAAGGAAAGGTAGCTGAAATGTTCACATTCACTGTAGCCAACCAAACCATTCGAACGGTGTCTGATGAATCAGTCAAGAGCCTTGAAAGATTGCACAATGAGTCCCTGAAAGATACAAAAAGACGAAAGGAAACCAAGCAGACAGCAGAAGAAAGCCTGCAAATCATAGGCCAGTGTAGCCTTCGTGGCAAATACAAAGTGTGGTGCCTACAGTCTATGCTGATACCAAAGCTCCTGTGGCCTCTTCTGATATATGATATCAGCTACAGCACAGTCGAGTCAATTGAGGCAAAGATCAACAAGTACACGCGCAAATGGCTTGATGTCCCACCTGGTCTCATTGACGTGGCACTCTACTGTCGCCAAGCAGAGACACTTTGACACTTAGACTCTTTACTGTCATTAGCTTACCAGCCCATGTGACAGGGGGGTACAGGGGAAGTTACAGTGTCGTTTTATCCAATCATTTGAAAAAGTAAAACAAAACAAAACAAAAACAAAAACTAACGCACATAATGTTACAAAGTTTATATCAATAAACAACAGCCAACAAATTGCACACACAAAAAATAACAACAACATCATCATCATCAGATTGACCATCCAAATACTAATTCTATCTGCTTCTATTTTGACCCTCAAAGAAATCATCTTGGAAACCATTAATGTTTGCACATATTTTGAATTAACGGGCGTTTTGATCATTTATTTTCTTTTTCCGTGTATCTACTGCCTCTGAGACGTATTTTGCAATTGAGAGGATAATATTTTCGTCATTTGATGTTAAGACACTGACCAGGTCTTTCCTCTTTGCTGCAGCTGTTTTAAAGAGTGTACAGTTTTCCCGAACCTCCTCGTATCCTTTGCAACTGAACATGAAATGTATCTCATCTTCTTTACTCTCGCCACACATTGGACAAGGAGATGTTAATCCACTTGTCTCAAACCATCTTTTATTAGCATTCAGCCCGACTGTTCTCAATCTAAATCTAGCAAGATTGACTCTGTGCCACCTGTTTGTTATGATTGAAATATATCTTTCTGTCTGAAATGCTGTCTTGAAGGAAAAGAACCAGCTATATTTATCATTACTTTCCATTTCTCCATGCCAATTTTGTTTATAGCACGCTATCAATCTATCTTTAAATTCTGAGATAAACGCATTTTCGTAACCCACTCCTTGACACATCCAAACAAGTCCAAATCCATGTTCAGTTAGAGTTTTTTTTGAATTGATAAACCCAGTTTTGTTTGCCTCTCTCTTCTTGCAGTAGCATCATCTCATACGCTTGCTTACATAATCTGGAAGCCAGTAGCCTTGTCAACTTAATCCAATACTTTACACATTTTACGAAAGTCTTAACATACAGTGGATATCTGCCGGTTTCCCCATATAATGCTGTGTTTGATGAGTGTAGCAGAGAGAGAGAGAGAGAGAGAGAGAGAGAGAGAGAGAGGAGATAGAGAGGAGAGAGATAAGATATATATATATATATATATATATATATAAGAGAGAGAGGAAAGAGAGATAGGAGAGAGATATATATATAGGAGAGAGAGTATTGTTTGAGTATTGTGAGATCCAGCCAACTCAAGCTGAAGACTGGCAGGAAACGGAAAGTCAGGGAGGCAGTCAGTGCAGCGAAAGAAAGTATCAAAACAAAGGAAATAATAGGACACACCCAAAATAACAGATAGGGCCTGGGATCGGCAAAGATGGAAGAATATGATAAAAGAGTCCAGAAGGCAGTCCAGCAAGGCCAGCAGAGGCAGTAGACAACATGGGAAAATGCACTCGAAAGGGGCCCAACTGTAGCGATCCTCTGAGGATCAGCTTCATCCTAAGACCTGTGTACGACCTCCTTCCCTCGAATGCAAACTTGATGAAATGGGGGAAAGAAGAGAACCCTGCGTGCCCACTCTGCCAACAGTGGACAACAAACAGTGGAACATGTCCTCAGCTCATGCAAAGTGGCGTTGAGCCAAGGACAGTACACATGGACACAGACAAGTGCTAAAAGGAACTGCACACGTGGTGAGCACTGTCCAAGGAGCGCCAACCCCACCAGAAGTTCCAGCAGGGTTCCTCTCTGCAGAAGGCAACAAAGACTGGAAGGATATCCTTGTTGTACAGTTACCATCACTATCTAGAGGGATATCCTGTCTGCACAGTTGATAACAGGAAGAATATTCTCTATGCACACTCAATATCCTTCATGTTCAGTCACTATCTGGAAGGATATCCTTTCTGCACAGCTGATAACAGGAGGATATTCTTTATGTACAGTATATGATTGGAAGGATAAATTTAATGTAAAGTTACCATCTGGAAGGACATCCTTCATGTGCAGTCACTATCTGGAAGTACATACTTTGTGGACACTCACTATCTGGAAGGATATCCTTTCTGCACAGCTGATAACAGGAGGATGCTCTTTATGCACATTAAATGATTGGAAGGATATCCTTTATGCACAGTTAACATCTGGAAAGATATCCTTCATGAAGAGTCACTGTCTGGAGGGATTTCCTTTCTGCACAGTTGATAACAGGAAGAATATTCTTTATGCACACTCACTATCTGGAAGGATATTGTTTAAGCACTGTACATAATTTAAAGGATGTCCTTTATGGACAGTATATTGGGAAGATATCCTTTATGCAGTTATCATCTGGAAGGAGATCCTTTATGCACACTCACGGTCTCACAGGATATTCTTTCTGCGTACACATTATTTCGATTTATGTACATTATGGAGAGCCGCTATCTGTAAGTATATATTTTATCCACAGTTACTGTCTGGAAGTATATCGTTTATGCACAGTCATTAACAAGAGGGATATCCTTTATACATACTGAATAATCAGAAGGATATATTTTATGCACAGTCACCACCTAGAAAGGTATCCTCTTTAAAGTTAACTTTATGCAGTTACCGTTACCGTCAGGTCAGAGGCTCTTCTCTCCTACTGGTAACCATGTAACCCAATACTACCTACCGCATGTGGAGAGTCAACCCAACATGAAAATCCTATCTGGAGACGGATAGTGTCTGCCAGATTTGGAACATCATTAAAGATGGCTTTTAAAGGAGGTGGTTGCCGGCCCTCTGTACATAACGTCTGGCGCACATGGCCCACAGGTGTGTGGATACGCCCTGGCGCCCACGAACCAGCCCCCATGTATGGGTCAAATACGAAGAGGTCATCCCAACGGCGGAGCTTGTGGAAGAGGAGACACATCCCAACGGCTGCAATGGTAGATGAGGATGTCCAAACAATGGGTAGGGAGACTTGCGAAGACCTGTCGTGGACCCACAACATTTAGGGCTTGTGTACCTACAGTGTGAAGCCTGGATTTCGCGAATTGTGCGGAAGAAACCATCATTGGTTCAACGGGAAGAAAGGTGATTCTCAACATTGCACTGTAGAGCGCTAAAAGGGCGCAGTGAGATCCATGCAGAACAATGTTGACCATCTACTGCTTTCTGACCTATCTCCAGCCGTCTTGACAATGTCTTGCCACTGGGTCCAGATAGACTGGGACAAAAGAGTGAGACTGACGACCTGCACAACTCTCCCCCACTTCAATCTATGGCAAGCGCAAGTCATGACTTCAAATTACACTGTGCAACACCTCAAGTCCTGTGATGATGGGGGAGTGGCGAAGCAGCAGATGTGGATACACTGGAAGCTATAGTTACACACCTGCACACCGGTGGCCCAGGGCGTAGGGTCGCTCTCTATTGGACCGAAGCAGCAGTGGAGTTCGGCAACCCCCTGGGTGTCTGAGCAACCCTCTGTAGGATAGCTCTGTTCACCTTCATGGAGGAAGGGGCTAGAAAAGGTGTCCCAAACATAGCTTGTTTCACTTCTCCCTGGCCAGTTTACCGAGGCTGGTGGGGATCCGTCATAGCGGTTAACAAACAAAAAAGAAGCAGAAAGTGAAGAAAGTGATGGTGCTCAACCTTTGCACCTGGAACGTGAGAACTCTGCTGGATAACATCAAGGCAGACAGACCAGAGAGAAGAACTGCATTGGTTGCCAACGAGCTAGCTCGCTACAATGTGGACATAACAGCACTCAGCGAAACGCACCTAGCAGACAAGGGCCAGCTAACCGAACGTGGTGGTGGATACACGTTCTTCTGGAGTGATGAGAAGCAGGCGTGGGATTTACCATCAAATCTCACCTCGCCTGTAAACTCACCAAGCTTCCAGGGGGTATCGACGACCGCCTGATGACACTTCAGTTCCCACTCTCAAACAAGAAGAGTACAATGCTGATTACTGCCTACGCTCGAACCATGACAACCCATATGATATTAAATACAAGTTCTATGAAGAGCTCGATACCCTCATTTCAGCAGTCCCACAGTCAGAGAAGCTCATTGTTCTCGGGGACTCCAATGCCAGAGAAGGGACAGACTACCAAACCTGGGAAGGGATCACTGGAAGACATTGCACTGGAAAGTGTAACAGCAACGGTATTCTGCTCCTCCAGACATGTGCCACTCATGACGTTGTCATCACCAACACTCTGTTCCGCCTATCAACCCGGAAAAAAAGACGTCATGGATGCACCAACGCTCGAGGCACTGGCATCTTACAGACAACGTCATCACCAGGAAGAGGGACAGGCTGGACGTCAGAGTGACGAGAGCCATGTGTGTTGCCGACTGCTGTACCGACCACCGCCTCATTGTGTCCAAGTTCAGGCTTCACATTCTGCCCATGAGAAGACCCCAAGGTCAGAAGACTGCAAAGAGGCTGAATGTCTCCAAGCTGAAAAGCAGCAAGGTTGCAGAAGAAATCGCTGACGACCTTGATGGCAGACTGCCAGACACACCACAGGAAGACGGGACCAGCGTTGAAGAACAGTGGATGGCCTTCAGAGAGGCTGTCTTCACTACTGCCCTCGAACAATTCGGACCAGCAACCCGAAGAAACCAAGACTGGTTCGATGAGAATGATGACGAAATAGAAGCACTGATAACAGAGAAAAATCAACTGTTCAGAGCCCATCAGGACAACCCCATGTTACAAGCGAAGGAAGATGTCGTTGCTAACGCAAAAAGAAAGGTGCAGAAGAAACTTCGCGAGATGCAAGACAGCTGGTTCAGCAAGATGGCGGATGAAATCCAGGGCTACGCAGACAACCATGACACAAAGCGCTTCTACGATGCGTTCAAGGCTGTATACGGACCCCAGTCCTTTGGCTCCTAGCCCCTCCTCAACGCAGATAGGACGCAGCTGCTGACAGAGAAGAAGCAGATTCTGGAGCGGTGGGCTGAGCACTTCAACAACGACCTCAATACCCTCCCCACAGAAGATGAAGTCAGGAAGGCAATCAAGCAGCTCTCCTGTGGAAAGCACCAGGATGCAATGCTATTCCTGTTGAGGTATACAAAGCATAAAGCCCTTCCATGATGCAAAAGCAGACTGAACTCTTCCAGTCCATGGCAAACGAGGGACAGATCTGACAACAGCTGAAAAATGCCAGTATAGTGCACATCTACAAGAGAAAAGGCAACCGCCAGTCTTGCGAACAACCCCTGAGTCATCTCCCTCTTGTCTATTGCTGGTAAGATTCTGGCCTGTGTACTGTTCAACCACCTTCTCAAACATCTTGAGCAAGATCTCCCAGAAAGCCAGTGTGGCTTCCGTGCTGAATGTGGGACTGTGGACATGATTTTTGCTGCGCGCCATTCGATACAGTCAGCAGAGAAGGCTTGTGGAAGAACGTGAAGAAGTTTGGCTGCCCCAGCAAGTTCATCGCAATCGTCCGGCAGTTCCAATGATGGCATGATGGTGAAAGTTATGAATGACGGAGTCAGAGGCCTTCCCAGTGACAAACGGCGTCAAACAAGGCTGCGTTCTCGCCCCGACTCTTCTCAGTATGGTATTATCTGCCATGTTGACAGATGCCTTCCGTGACTACGAAGAAGAAATCCACGTCAGGTACAGGACTGACGGGAGATTGTTCAACCTCAGGCGCCTGCAGACAGTTACAAAGGTAAAAGAGACCATCATCACAGACTTCTTGTTTGCTCATGACTGTGCACTCAACGCCAGCACAGAGCAGAAGATGCAGTGTGAAATGGACTGCTTTTCACAAGCCTGCGACAACTTCGCTCTCACCATCAGCATCAAAAAGACCGAAGTTATGTACCAGCCTGCCCAAGGAAAGTCATACCAGGAGTCGCGCATCATAATGAAGGGGCAGAAACTTCAGGGAATTGACAACTTCACCTACCTGGGCAGTAGGCTCTCTCGTGCAGTGAACATAGACGCTGAGGTCAGCAACAGGATCGCCAAAGCCAGCGCCGCCTTTGGGAGACTACCTGAGAATGTCTGGGAGCAGAGACAACTCAGCGTTACCATCAAGCTGAAGGTCTACTGTGCAGTGGACCTTACCACCCTCCTCTACACCAGCGAGATCTGGACTGTTTACAGCAGACACCCCAAACAGCTCAATCGCTTCCACCTGAGCTGTCTCCACAGGCTCCTCCACATCAGGTGGCAGGACAAACTTCCCGACACAGAAGTCCTGGAACGAGCTGGCCTCCACAGTGTCTCTACATCCACCTGCAGAAACGCAAGCCAGGTGACCTGGACATGTGGTCAGATACCAGACAGTCGACTACCTAAGCAACTGCTCTACGGAGAACTGTGTCAGGGCAAGCGTTCAGTTTGGGGGAACAGAAGTAACGCTACAAAGACTGCCTCAAAGCGTACTTCAAATACCTGGGCAATGACATCAACACGTGGGAGACGCTTCCTCTAGACTGTCCAGCTTGGCGCAGCAAGATCACCACAGGAGCCCATGCAGTTGAAGCCAGGCACATTACCGAGGCGCGACGAAAGCGTGCTGTGCGCAAGGCCCAAGCAGCATCCACTGCCACGACAGCACATACTCACTTGTCTCCCACATGTGGGCGATCATTCAGGGCCCGGATTGGCCTCACCAGTCACCTCCGGACCCACAACCACAGATCTTCTATCTGATTCTTGAAGCCAGGGTCATCTTCGAATCCGAAGGACGAACATAATCATTGTCTTGAAGGATATCCATTATGCACAACAAATGAATAGAAGGATATCCTTTATGCACAACAAATGAATAGAAGGATATCCTTTATGTGCATCACTAACTAGAAGGATATCCTTTTTGCACAGTCACTCTCTGGAAGAATACCGTTCATGCATATAAACTATTTGGAAGAATCTTTTTGCACAGTCAAATATAGGGAAGGATGTCCTTTATGCACACTCACTTTCTGAAAGTATATCCTATATCCACATTGAACAAGTGGAAGGACATACTTTATCCGCAATAAATAAGAGGCAGGAAAGCCTTCATGCACACTCACTATCTGGGATGGTAACCTTCATGTACACTCACTATTTGGGATGGTAACCTTCATGCACACTCACTATCTGGGATGGTAACCTTCATGTACACTCACTATTTGGGATGGTAACCTTCATGCACATTCACTATCTGGGATGGTAACCTTCATGTACACTCACTATTTGGGATGGTAACCTTCATGCACACTCACTATCTGGGATGGTAACCTTCATGTACACTCACTATTTGGGATGGTAACCTTCATGCACACTCACTATCTGGGATGGTAACCTTCATGTACACTCACTATTTGGAAAGATATCCTTTCTACACAGTACATAATTGGAAGGATTTCCTTTATGCATAGTATATGATTAGGTGGATATCCTTTATGTAGTTTCCATCTGGAAATATATCCTTTTTGGACACTCACTCATTATCTGGAAGTATGTATTTTTTGCATAGTCACTGTCTGTCTGGAAGTATATCGTTTACGCACAGTAACTAACTGGAAGGTTAACCTTTATGCACAGTATATGATTGGTAGTATATCCTTTCACCATCTGGAAGGGTATCCTTTTTACACAGTCGAAGGATCTACTTTTTCCACAATCACAAAAACTTCAAAACAATGCTGCCCGTCTGACTCTCAGAGTCCCACGTACTGATCACCTCTGCACTCTACAATGGCTCCCCATTGAAGCGAGAATTAAGTACAAAGGTGCGTGTCTCTGCTTATTCTGCTTTCCACTCCGCAGGACCTACATATCTTTCTGACCTTATCAGTGATTACACTCCCGCAAGAAATCTCCGCTCTTCCTCAGACTGTTTCCTTTTGAAACTTCCTCAAGAACCAATGGTGAACGTTCTTTCTTCTTTGCTGCTCCTCACATCTGGAACAACCTTCTTCATCATATCCGTGCATCTGATTCTATTTTCTGCTTTTCGCTCATCACTAAAAACTCATCTTTTCAAAACCTATCTATAAGCTTCCTTGTTCACCAACACCACCCATGTCAGCTCACTTTGGGTGTATGTAGAGTGGGAAAGGGAGAGTGTGAGTGGGGGGGGGGGGGGGGGGGGAGGAGGAGGGGGGGGAGGGTTTTTTGAGAAAGAGTGGTCATGAATGTTTTATGTTACTTGTAATATTTTTCTTTCATGTAAAGCGCCCTGAGCTCTAAGAGAGAAAGGGCGCTATATAAATGTACTACATTATTATTATTATTATTACGTAAGGATATCCTTTATGCACACTAGCTGTCTTGGAGGATATTCTTTACGGACATTGAATTAATGGAAGGATATCCTTTGAGAATACTCACTATCCTTTATGAATAGTGTGGCATTGAAATATCCTTTATGCATAATTACTATCTAGAATAATATCCTTCTTACACAGTCCATTATCTGGAAGGCATATATCTTTTATGTACACTCACTATCTGGAAGGATATCCTTTGATTAAACACACAATCCTTTATGCATAGTATATCATTGGAATGATATCCTTTATGCATAATAACCATCTAGAACGATATCCTTTTTACACAGTAAATTACCCGGAATGTATTCTTATTGAAAAGAAAACAGCGTTTTCAGCTGGTAACACTTTTAAGGTAAATGAACTCAAAAGAAGTTTTAATAGTCAAATCAAGTTAGCAAAATGTGAGTATAAAGATAGTGGAACGAATATTGTTGTGTGGGGATGCTAGGAAAGCATGGCAGGAGTTAAATACAATGATGGGGAGGAAACAGTGACCTAAAGCTCTGTTGTCTGATGACCCCTTTGGCTTTGCCAGTGACATGGACACATTTTATGCAAGGTTTGACAGGCATGATTTTCGTGCAGAGTGTAGGAGCTATGTCAGTCACTTGTCTCTTGTCCTGTGGAACTGGACACAGCTGAGGTGACGAGGTGTTTTTCATGTGTCATCCCAAACAAAGCGCTCGGACCAGACGGCCTGTCAGGTCGTGTGTTAAAAGTTTGTGCCGACCAACTTCGTCCAGTTTTTACACATGTTTTTCAGTTCATTTTAGATAATCATTTTGTGCAACACTCAGTTATGGAAGATGACAACCATTGCCCCGTTGCCAAAGTTCTCCGATGCTGTACAAATGAAGGTTTTCCGCCCAGTGGCTCTCACGTCTGTCATTGCCAAATGTATGAAAAGAGTTGTTTGTGGACACTTGCTCAAATGCCTAGCTGATCGCATGGATCCATTACAGTTTGTGTACATGGCTAGAAGAGGAGTTGATGATGCAAGAATTACTTTAATTGATCTTATCGCAAGTCATTTAGATCTGTCCGCTGCTTTTAATACTATTCAACATTTCATTTTAATCAGGAAACTTATAGACCAAGATGTAACAGGTGACCTTATTTTATGGATAAGACAGTTCCTATGCGGTCGGCCACAGCGTGTTAGTCAGCATGTCAGTTCTCCTGGCCGGCCCATAATTTCTGAAAAGACAATTGTGAATACTGGAGTTCCTCAGGGTTGTGTTTTATCCCCTTTGCTTTTCTTCCACTACATTAATGACATCAGGTGCTCAGAACTTGTTCTCAGTCTTGTTAAATATGCTGACGACATGGCTTTAGTAGGTACTTTAAAAGACGAGTTTTCAAATCCACAGTATTATTTTCAGAAATTAGTGTCATAAACTTTTTTTTAAAGGATAACTTTCTCGAACTTAACGTGGAGAAAACAAAGAACTTATTTTAGGCAGTGAAAGGGACACACACACACACACACACACACACACACACACACACACACACACACACACACACACACAATCCAATTATAATAGATCAGAAACATGTGGACATAGTGGACAGTTTTAAACATCTAGGGACTATAGGTGACCATAATCTGATATTCGGCGAAACATGTTGATGCCACTACCAAGAAAGTTTTGATGTTAGTCCACACATCCTTGAGCTTGTGTACAGAAGTCTGATAGAAAGTATCACGGCTCTCAGCGTTGTGGCTTGGTTTGGTAATCTGACTGTCAAGTTAAAGACAAGATAATGATAACAGTTATGATAATGATAACAATAATTATAATGATAACAGTATTTGTATAGCGCCAAATCTTGTGCAAAGACAAATCAAAGCGCTTAGGACGAGTTGTAAACTTGGCCAGCAAAAACATAACCAAGCCCCAGCAACAGCTGAACACCCTGTACCAGTCCGCTCATAGCAGAAAAGCACTGACACCAATTTGTTAATGATTCCACTCATCCACTTAACTCTGTCTTCCAGAAACTTCCTTCTGGCAGAAGATGTAAAATGCCTCTTGCAAAGAAGAATGTGTACAAAAAAAAATCATTTGCCCCCTCTGCTGTTGCTGTGATAAATAATTCGCTCAAATGATAAAATTATTTTTTTATTCCATTGCCTGTGACTGGTCTGCTGTTCTGATGACAGTTGTCTACATTCCCTATGTCTGCATGCATGCTCGTGTTAAGAAAGAAGTGAGGGTTGGGGGAGGGTTATAGGGGAAGAGGGGGTGGAGACGTGTGTCTCTGTGTGTGTGTGTGTGCGCGCGCGTTGCTTTGTTTTGCTGCATAAGGATGTGAAAGGGGTTTTTGTATGCTTGTAATCTTAGTGGCGGTTTTAAACTTAATTGTAATTTCATGTCTTAAAGCTGATTTGTCTTAATTTTCTTTTCATGATGATTGATGTTTGCATGTGTCTGGGTTGTTTCTTTTTTCCCCATTTCATTTGTGTCTTAAAATGTTATAATTGTCTTACTGAGCATTTTCCTTTTATTTGACAGAAATGTTTCACTTCACCATAATTCTTTTTTTCATACCTGAATGTTTTCGTTTGATATGATAATTCATATGAGCGTTGTGATCAAGGAAGAGTGCGCCAGTTGCTCATTCGTTTTTCGATTTGATTTGTTGAGCATTTGTCTGTTAAAATTATCTTACTGAATATTTTCCTTTTCATGATGATTGAAACGTACACATACGCACTCGCACACGCGCGCGCGCGCACACACACACACATAGTTGTTTCACTCAGTCTTAAAATGTAATATCATCTTATCCAATTGTTTTTCTTTTTATATAATAACTGGTGTGTGCGTTGTAATCAGGGAAGGGTGTGTAAGTCATTCGTTTTCTCTTTGATATTTGCTGACGGGCATTTCAAATGAGCCGGAAGAGAATTTTGTTTTGGTTGAAGCAAACAATAAATTATTTTGAACTGAACTGATGTCAATATCCTTTATACAAAGCTACCCTCTGGAAGAATATCTATTATGTACAGTAAATAACTAGACTGATCTCCTTTATGCAAAGTCATTAACTTAAACTAGTATCATTTTTGCATAATCACTGTATGGGGGGATACATTTTATGCAAAGAACAACTTTTTTTTGCAGTTATACCGAAGGATATTTATGTACACTGAAAAACTGGAAGGATATCCTTTGTGCACAAACACGGCATCCTTAATGCTCACGCACTATCTAGAAGGATATCTTTTATGGACACTCACTACCTGGAAGGATATCCCTAATGAACAGTGTATAAATGGAAGGATATCCTTTGTGCACTGTTACCATCTGGAAGGATATCCTTTACACACAGTCACTATCTGGAATGATATCATAAGTTTGATTCATCGATTGATTTCGTTTGAATGCCTCTCGTACAAAATATTGCAAAATCATAGTGTTTTTGTGGAAAGAACGTTAACGTCTATCACATACTTGTCGAGTGTCAAAGAACGAAACAACTGGTTCTTCAAAAACTCAATGGTCAGTTTTCTCTGAACACGCAGATGTTTTGAATAATAATTTATTACTCCGACAAATTACAGAATGTTTGAATGAAAATCTAGTTGGTATCTACCTCTGATTGATTTTTTTCCCCCTGTTATAATGAGTATGCTTAAACCCGTTACAGGAATGTTTGAGATAGTGATAATTTACTCCCAGTTAATTTTTTTGTACTTCTTCCTTTTAATCTCTGCCACGTTTCATGTCTCTTTCCCTGTCTCAGTCATCCCACCACCTCTTCCCATCGCCCCTCCAGCCCCCACGTACACACACAAACACACACACTACCCCCACCCCCGTCTAATATCACTTAACAATGAAAAGACGTTAAACTAAATAATGTTATCATCTATGCACACAAACTGTCTGGCAGGATACTCATTATGCACACTGTCTTCAAGTATATTGCTTATGGACACTATCTGGAAGGATATCCTTTATGCACAGTTACCACCCAGATGAATCCTTTATACACAGACTGTCTGGCAGGATATACGTTATGCACACTGGAAGGATATCATTTATGCGCTCTCTGTATCTTGAAGGATATCCTTCATGCACAGTATATTATTGGAATGTTATCCTTCATGCACATTTTCAATCTAGAAGGATATCCTTTATGAACACTCACTATCTGGAAAGATATTCTGTACGCAGTCACTATCTCGAAGGATATCGCTTATGCACAGTCACTAACTTGGAGGATATCCTTTGTGCAGAGTAATAATAATAATAATGGTATTTATATGGCGCTGAATCTTGTGCAGAGACAAATCAAAGCGCTTTCGCACCAGTCATTCACACGCATGCATAACTCTAAAACTGTAGAAACTAAAGACAAGGAAGTGGCAGGCAGGGGAAGAGGTGGGTTTTACGGCCAGACTTGAAAGAGCTGAGTGTGGAGACTTGACAAAACGAAAGAGAAAGTTCATTCCAATTGCAAGGTCCAGAGACAGAGAAAGAACGGCGCCCAACAGTCGAGTGTTCGAATCTGGGTATGCATAAACAGAGTGGATCCGAAGCCGATCGTAGTGAGCGAGATGGAGTGTAGAGGTGAAGGCAGCCGCTGAGTAATTAATTGGAAGGATATCCTTTATGCACAATCACTCTTTTTACACAGTCAGTCATCTGGAAGAATCTTTTATACAAACTTACTGTCTGGAAGGATATCTTTTATGCACACTCCCTATCTGGAAGGATATCTTTTGTGTACAATAATTTTAATGGCATGACATCCTTTGTGCACAGTCAATGTGAGTAAAGGGTATCCTTCCAAAGTATGCATAAAGGATATGCTTCCATATAATTGACCGCAAACAAGTATATCCTTCCAGATAGTTTATGTACATGTACATAAAAGGTATCCTTCCAGATAGTTTCTGGATAGTTTCTGTACATAAAAGGTATCCTTCCAGATTGTTACTGTGCAAAAATATTCTTCAACTTAGTGACTGTGCAGAAAGGATATCAAATTACTTACTGTGCGTGAAAGATACCCTTCCAGACAGTAACTGTATTTAAAGGACATGTTCCAGATGAGTAACTGTGCAAAAAGTAGATTCTTCCAAATAGTTTTCATGCACAGAGAATATTCTGCCAAGAAGGATATCCTTCTATTTAGACTGTGCATAAAGACTGTCCTTCCATATATCCATGGTACATAAAGGATATCATTCCAGACGGTAACAGTGTATAAAGGATATACTTCCACATATCTGATTGTGTAAAGAGGACATCCTTCCAGGTGCCCACTATCCATAAAAGATATCCAATTATCTTCTGTGCATAAGGATATAATTCCAGTTAGTTACTATGCGTAAACGATATCTGTCAGACAGTGAGTTTGCATATGGGATATCCTTCCAGATAGTAACAGTGCATAAAGGATACCATTCCAATTATATACTGTGCAAAAAGGATATCCTTCCAGACAGTGACTGTGCTTAAAGGATATCTTACCAGACAGTGACTGTGCATAAATAATATTCCATTTACTTTATGTGCATAAAGGACATCATTCAAGATAGTGAGTGTGCATAAAGGATATCTTTCCATGTAACTGTGCATAAAGGGTATCCAGAAAGTGACTGTGCGAAAAGGGTATCCAGAAAGTGACTGTGTGAAAATATTATCCTTCCAGTTAGCGACTGTGCATAAATGGGCTGTTCAGTTGAAACTTCTGTTCAGTTCAAAGTTTTCAGCATACTAAAACTTATGTATCCTTTTATGGATACTACATAAATAGTTTTGTGTGAAAAAACTTATGTACCCTTTTACACATACTACATGAACAGTTTGTGTGTGTCTAAATGTGTTTGTATACATGTACAGTATTTTTTTGTATATGTACGTGCTTTTTACTGTAAACGGAATAGTTTTTTTTTTTTTTTAAGAAGTAACCAATTTAAAAACTTTCCTTCAAATGACATATTCCAAATGACTAAAAAATATTTTTTTTTAAAAAGTCACCAGTTTAAAAACTTTTCTTCGTATGACATATTTAACTTCATTTTAACCAGATTACTGGCCTGGAAAGCCAAGCACACATCACATCCATGTGCATAGTGCATGTTTAGTTGAACAGTATTGACCCCTAGACTGCAAGACATACATTTGTTAGATTTTTTAGACATTTATGAACATTATCTACCAACAAGGCTGAGGCTTTAAAACAGAAGATTCTGCAGATAAAATTCAGCAGCCTCCTTTCAATACTATGTTTTTCAAACTGTCAATATGAAACATATCCTGATTTCCTGTCTTAAAACTTGCACTGCCCCAGTGTTAATTTAGCCACTGGTGCACACATTATTGGCTGTGTCATTACCAAAATCCAACAACTATATTGACATGTCTTGTAATTACTGGCAATAAAGATGAATATGATTAACGTTTCAGTCCTTTTTCTACAGTTTTTTTGTTGTTTTTTTAATGTTCTCTCCATAACACAGGCACACAGATGCAATAAAACCAAAACAGCACCAGATGAACAACATTTTTTATCAGCACATTGTATCATATGGAATCCATCATCATAACACATAACAGTTACAGGCATTCTTTTACACAGACAGAACATAAAATTTCAGGGCATTTGTCAAACAATACACGGATCAAAAAAACCAAACAAAACCAAAACAAAAACAAATCACCCCAAGCATTCAACATACCAATCTACCTGAATTTAAGTGCTCATACTATCATTTTCATAGGATGCAGCACATAGTATCATTACAATTACCATCCTGTGAATGACATTATGATTTAAAATATATATATACCTATACATATATATATATATATACATATATATATATATATATATATAGAGAGAGAGAGAGAGAGAGAGAGAGAACCCAAAACACACACTTTGTAGCCTCCCCTACCCCCTTCCTCTCTGTATTTTAACCAGGATATATGAAGTGATGAAGAACACACACACACACACACACACACACACACACACACACACACACACAGAGGCAAAAAGTAAACTTTGGCATGCCATCATTCAAGTCTACACACAAACTTCTCAATATGTTTGAATGATGGCAGTATCTCTTTTACAAGCAACTTTTCAAAACAATTGTAGTCCACTCAGTGTCTTCTGATGAAAATATATCATTTGAAAGAGATGGAAGGCAATGCATACAAACAAAACAGTTTTAGACTAGAAGCTATCATCAAAAACAATTAGACACATATTAAGCCTCTCTTTAAAGATCAGTTGAACACTGATTTGAAGCAATAAGTTGAACTTCAATTTGAAGTACATTACTTGCGCAAGCAGTTCTCTGAATATGTTCTGGTGAACAACAGACTAGAAAAATCGATATGACAGGATTAGAGAAAACATGACAAAGGCAACAATAAAAAAAGGATAAATAAAAAACAAAAAAACAAAAAAACAAGCACAGCATGTATCAAATACAAATACAGACTTCTTTACCCAACTTTGCCAAACATTCATCATGGGTTCACAAAGACCCAGAAACTTCATCTACAGCTCACACACAACTTTGCTTGAGGATGTCCTGGAATTTCAAGCAAACATGTCCTACAGTTGTTCAAGGTTTTGTACAGTATGATTTCCAAATGTCTAACTTAAAAAAAAACCCAACTATATCATAATTAAGGGGGCGTGGGGGTGGGGTGGGGGGTGTTGTGTTTTTTTTCCAAAAGCTCATTTTGCTGGGTTTCAAAATGAATTTCAGAAAGAATTTTTTTTTACACAATGGGCCTTCCTTGACACACTGGGCAGAGAAATGGCTTGCACTGCCTGTATGAAAAGGTTGGGTCTCTTCTGACCCATCAAGGCAGCAAAAGGATACCATCTGCATTGCAACTGTACAGACAGTTGTTTTTACACATGAAATGCACTTACATACATGACTACATATGTGAGAATTCAAAACAAAAAAGGTTATGATGTTGTGAAACAAAAATCTACAATGGAAATAACGAAACCCAATCCTGATAAGATAATGACTGAAAGAAAGTGAAAGATTACAATGAAATACAAATTCCTGACTGTTAAATGAACTTTGTGATTTGGAACACAACTGAAGGTTTATAAAAATAATTCAAACTGGTATTTCATTCATGCATGCACACATGCACACACACACACACACACACATACACACAATAAAACATACATCCACACACACAACACATGCACACACACACATACACACAAAAAACACACATTCACACACACACTACCAGAGGATGGGGCTTAAGGATTTCTGTTATTCCCAGTTATGACACATTTCTTGAGCAAAATATCCCAAACCACATCCAGCTCATTGACTTGTACTGAAGGCACATTCCATCCCTGAGTAGAACATTGGCATGTCAGTGAACAACAAAAAATGTAAATGTCACAATACACTGAAACAATGATTTTGACAATGGAATAATCTGATACAGTTATTAAGAAACTAACAAGAATCCCATACTGGTGCTTAAAAACTGACAAAATCACTTAATATTGCTTTGTCTGCCCAGATTGTCTACTTATTAAAAATAATCTGTATCCATGCAATATGAAGGCAATATATATACATAAAGCTGTGTGTGTGTGTGTGTGTGTGTGTGTGTGTGTGTGTGTGTGTGTGTGTGTATGATTTATAGTCCATAGGCTAATGGTTTTGTGTGAAACCGAACGGCACAACTCTGTTCTACAGTCACCCAAAAGACTTTAAGTGCACCTGTACTTTATTGTGGTTGAAAATGCCTTTGTTTGAGCACAATACATGTGAGCGTACAGTCACCCTTCTCGCTCGCTCGCTCGACAAGATGACGTCTCTGTCAACTTCGGCAAGTACTGTGGCTCAAAGTCGAATGCAAACTGATTCTATAGTCGATATCCACTGTGAATATGCATTTGCTCATTCAACTGCGAAAATTAGGAAGTGTTTATAGTTACAAAAGACCACTTTTGTAAATTTCTGTTATATGAGAATAACTCACTCCTTTTTATGTCAGTTGTGAAAAACACAGATTTTTTTCAAAATACGATAAATCAGTCAATAATTAAATTAGTACTTTGAAACTTTGTGAAATGTTTGTCCAGTCTATTCTTTATATCATCACAAAAAGTCAACGCTGTATGTAACTGCATTTTTTTTATATCAATTTGGTGAATGTTGATCTAAACTACTCACTTTGCATATCCATTTAAGCAAAGCTAGTTCCACCCAGGACCATCGTCAGGAAAGCGGCTACCGGATCTTAACCATGCAAAACATTGCTGGAAAGCTCATGGAACACATGATAGCCTGGAAACTTGCAAGGGATCTTGAACACAGGCACATTCTCCCTTCAAATCAAGGTGGTTACAGAACAGGCAAGTCCACATGGGAAAATGCAGCTGCTTTTGCATATGAGGCGTATGAAGGATTTCAAAGAAAAGAACACTAGCAGTAGCAATCGGCCTTGAAGATGCCTACAATAAAGTCCAGTTTGCGCACCTCATGGAGCTGCTACTGAGGTATGCAGTAAGTTTGACACTGACAAGATGGATAGCAGCAGTGCTTCAGGAAAGAACCGTCGTCCTACGCCTCAGAGATTGGATATCTGCACCTTCTAAACTATCCATGGGACTTCCACAAGGGTCTCCGCTCTCTCCTGTCCTCTACAATGTCTACATGAAGGGCCCTGCAGACTTAAACAACAATGGAATAGCTCAGGTGCTTACTCTTGCGGATGATGGCCTGGTCTTCAAAACTTCGAAAGATGCTCAGGAAAGAACTAAAGCCATCCAGAAACAACTAAACAATATTGCTCAGTGGTGCAAAGACACAGGATCTTCCATCAATCCAGTGAAAGCCCAAATGTTGCTGTGCACCCTCAACAACAGAACTGCGAGCAAATCACCACCACCTGTGTCATTCGAGGGGATTCAGATCGAGAAAACTGAATGCCTACGCTACCTAGGAATACACTTCGACAGGATGCTGACCTTCAGAAAACATACGGAAAATACTGTTCTCAAATGCAAAAAGGGCCTTTCAGTCTTAAAAGCAATGGCAACCAAAGGTATTGAACAATGCCACCTCTTCCTGCTATACCAATCACTCATCCTCAGTGTGATCGACTACGGACTTGGGCTAACAACACCATCTCAAAGCAACCTCCTAAAATTAGAAAGAGTTCAAAATGAAGCTATGAGGTCGATCCTTGGAACAACAAAAGACACGCCCACAGAAACCATGCGATACCTGCTTGATCTTCCTTCAGTGCAGGCCAGAAACAAGTTAGAACAGGTCAAGACCTACTTCAAAGCATCAGAAAACCCTCAAAACCCACTGCATGACGCAGTCAAAGAACCAAAAGGCAGCCGTCTAGGACGAGGAAGATCATGGATGGGGCAAGCAGAAGACACAATCCAGCTAGTATGCCGACTACAAGACCTGAAAGAAACAAAAGAATGGGAGAAAAACCCCAAAAACCTCAACCATCTATTCAACACAGCCATTTCACCCACTCTAGGAAGACATTGTCGGGAATGGCTAGAGGGCAAAACTGATGCGGAAGTGAAGCTACTCATAGAAGAAAACAGTAAAGAATAGGACATTATCATATACACAGATGGCTCAGTCACCAAAGACCAATCCGGTTGGGGATTCACTGCGAAACAAAATGGAAAAACAATTAGGGAAGAGAATACTGCCAACAAAGTCACAACCTCCAGCCTAACGATGGAAGTTGAAGCTGTGACACGTGCCCTCCAGTGGCTATCGTCCATCCATACGCCCGGAAACCACGATGCCATGATTCTAACCAACTCAATGAACCTCATATAGAAAACTGAAAATGGAATGGGAAGCCCAGAGTGGCATTAGGCAATGCGCAACTTTCAGATTAAAAAACTCACATGGTCATACTGCCCGGGACATGCAGGTGTTAAGGGAAATGAGCGAGCTGACAGACTTGCTGGTAACGCAACACCAACGAGCGGCCTACATCTAGGAAAATCGGAAATCCTCAGAAAAGTCAAAGAATATCAAAAGAACAGGTACAAGGCCATCACACCATCGATCGCCTCAAAGAAATAAAAGCAGAGAGAGGGAGCAGCCGTAAGTCTAACATGAAAGGTAGAGCATGATGCTTTGCAAATCAAACAAATATCGGCATCATTTCCAAACCAACATTGCGCAAATTTCTTCAAAACAGAACAGAGTCTCTGTGGGCTTTTCCACATACAATAGACTGAGCAACACACTAGAGATCAGAGATCTTTTCCCATCCCTCTTGCAGCCAATCAGTGGCAGCCTCTGTGCGTGTGTGTATGTGTGCGTTTGTGTGTATGTGTGGGTCTGTGTGTTTGAGTGCGTTTGTACATGCGCGAGGGTGTAAGTGTACACAAGTGTCAGGAGAGTTCTGTGCACGTGCGTATGTGTGTGTGTGTGTGTGAGGGGGAGGTGGGGGTGCGGGGGGAGGGGGGGTAGAGGGTGAGGTATGCGAGTGTATGCATGCCTACACTGTGGGAGCAACGGGATATTGGAACGTGCGGGTGTGTATATATATATCTTTGTATATATGTGTGTGGGGTTGGAGGTGGGGGATATGGGCGTATGTGTGTGTGCTTGTACAAGTAAGTGTTCATCTGTGTGTGTGTGTGTGTGGGTGCCGTGGAAGCTGCGATACGTAGCCTAGAAATGAGTGTGTGGACTCGGAGGAGGGGGGTAGAGGAGGTGCAGGGTAATGTGTGTGTGTGTGTGTGTGTGTGTGTTGGGGCTCATGTTCGTTTATGTGTATTTGACTGTGCTTTCATATCTGTGAAACTGCATGTTTGGTGCATATCTGTTATGCATGTGTGGGTGTATGTGTGAATGTGTGTCTTCATGTTTTACATTTATTTGCTTATTCATCATCATTGTTGTCTTATTTATTTATTTATTATTATTATTATTACTACTACCTTTTTTTATATTATAATTATTATTTATTTTTTATATTATAATTATTATTTATTTATTTATTTACTCATCTATGTACGCTTATCTATTATTTATTCACCTTTTTTTTTTCCTCAACGCCTAAGTGCATTGGGTTACGCTGCTGGTCAGGCATCTGCTTGGCAGATGTTGTGTAGCGTATATGGATTTGTCCGAAAGCAGTGACGCCTCCTTGAGCTACTGAAACAGAACTGAAACTGATAGTTCGTTCGTTCTTTAATTCCACTCTACCAAAATGTTAAGTCATGCATTCACAATCAGGGATGCTAAAAATGTTTAATATCAAGTTATTTGAGGGGGTGGGGGAGGTGAGGTGCAGGGGGGCGGAAACTGAAACACTACAGGCGATGAAGCCCTTTTTCCAGAAGAAAACAACAAAAAATGGATACTTACATCCCAGATTCTATACATACCGTCTCACCCCCTGAAATTTTAATTGGCATTTTAGTTTATCTAAAAATGTGAAAGGAAAGGGGGACATATTGAAAAAAAAAAAGAAAAAAAAAGAACAAATGTACAGGAGGAAAATCTCAAAAAAAGATAAGCAAGATAATACAAGGCAAAGGTATGTGCAATTGCACTCAACAGTACAGTACAAAACAGAGAAATGTACTGCACTAACTCATAAACCTGTGTGACTCACAAAAAGAACATTAAGCACAGTCACTGCCTTGTGAGCCTTCTTCGTTCCTCATGTAACAAACAAGGACAGTAACTAACTCTTGGTAAGACAAAGGTACACAATTTCAGGCCTAGGCTCAAAATTGCGTGCTTTGGTATACCATGATTAATAGTCTTTGCTCATTTCGCACTTGCCTCATTAATCCAGTTTACCTCATAAAAAAACATTATGAGATAACGATAAAGAAAACATAAGGTCAGGATGACAACAATGATAAAAATGATATAATAATGACAGAATATTCTGAAACAACAGAAACAAGATAGGCAAGACTCACTTGTGACATGCAGCGTACCCAATCAAGGAATCATGAAAAAAAAAAGAAAAAAAAAAGAGAGATTAAAAAATCATTAAATTGGGTCCTGTATCAAATGTTAATTATCTAATAAGCTTTGAAGAAAAAAAATTGCCTGCTAGTGAGACCAAACCACGGATGTTCTGTTCAGAAACAAATAGTCTAATCCCCAACGCTATGCCACCTCTGACATCACACCATTTCAATCATGTATTCATGACATATCTTGATTATGAAATTCTTCTAATTCAGCCATAAAGGAGGCGCTGACATTGCCTCAGGCAGACTAGCAACATCTATAGATCTGCACAAACCAGTCCTGACGACAACAGGCCTAGTGACCGAAACTGAAAGAAACATTCGAATCAATTTTTCTTTTACAGTCATTCCATTTAATTAAGTATCCACTTTAGAATACTGATATGCAGTAAACATGTCGATGGTGTAGTTAGTGAAAGAGAATGTGTTTTGTCTGTAATTTGTATTTCTTTTCTTGTAATTGCAAACAAGAAAAACAATGTTATGCCGTCTTCCCAAACATAGTCTACGCTGTAGAAACTGGGATGGGATGAGTAGAGTTTTCAGAATCTGGAACGAGCCTCAATGAAATAAACCTTTAATGATCTGGAAATACAGCTTCATTCAGGAGACATACAACCTATTATTGGTATGACTGTGAAGATTTTTTACCTCCTATGCTTAACTCACTCGGGACGACAAGTTTTCTCCCTTGCTTTTCCCCACAGACGGCCCACTTGTAAGGGTTTGGAAACAAATTACAAAAAATACAAAATACTGTGTAAGAAAATGAAACTTTCACAACTGGTTTATTACATGTTGAGCTAGTACATATAAAATAATCGAATTTCTCATCTTATATTTACAGTTTTGCCATATGTAGAAAATACTGCCAATTTTTCACCCCGAATCACCATACCCATGCTCACTCTCTGCATTAAATTTGCTTTCTTCTTCATCATCATCCACTTCTTCATATGTCTGACCCTTTAGTTTGTAGCATTTCAAGTACTTCGGCAACCCTAAAACATTGCCGTCACCTGCCTTGTTCGCTTCACAACATTCTGAGAAGAGCCCGCTTTGCTAACAGGCTGGTACGCGAGCAGCCGACCGGTCAGTGACTTTGTCAGTGTGTGTGCGAGACAGGCCACACATGCTGGGCTGACCAATCATACTGTTCGATTGTGGAGTGACCCAGAATAGCGCACTCTGCTTGGCTAATCACAAAATCACGTGTACAGCGTGTGATGGAATTTTACTTTTGAAGAATGCTATTCCATTCCTTAGTCCGAATCCGAATATGTTTTGTGTAGGAATGCGTGAGCATTCCTTCGTCCGGAGAGAGTTAAGCCAAATTTGGTACTGGTAGACAAAGTATTTCCAGAGAAAATGGCAATGTTGAAGTTTACCATGGACACACAAACACAGACATACACATACACACAGACAACCAAACACTGGGTTATTACAAATTCAGTTTGTGAGTCAAAATCTAATCCATCTGAAATAGTCCACTGTTCCTCTGAAGCCTTGCAATTTCTACCATTGAACAGCTTCAAGATATGTATTCAAAGCAAGTTTCCAGTGTCAGTGAGCCTAGAAAACTTACTAACTGTAACGCTCCCATTAACACTTTGTTGCCTGCAGAGCAGTGCATAAGTCATTTGTCTGACAGAACAAAAAATTCAAAGTTCTAACACTGTGAACTATTGTTGCATTCCAAAGTCTATGGCACACGTAGTAGGTTTGGCTTCAGCTCTGGTTACATGCAAATGCTTTTTTTTTTTTTTTCAACAGCTAGTGGAATGAAAATAAAGAAAAAAGAATGGACCAAAATAATAAAGTCTAATCTTATTAAACCAGTTAAAAAACATTTTATATGTAGAATTGTGAGCATCTCTGCAGCAAAATAATAAACCAAATTAGTGACAATCAATTAATCAATCTTTGCTCATTATGCCCTGTCACGTAGGGCAGCAACGAAAAACCGCCACTCTTTGTCCTTTTAACCTGTCTCTCATGCACCAATGCTTCAGGGTCTTTAGTTCTCCTTCAACTGTTCTGCACCAAGTATTCTTTGGCCTTCCTCTCTTGCATCCACCTTCTGCTGTCCAGTGAAGGGCTGTCCGGGTGATGTTACCTTGCTCTCTTTGCATGGTCTTATCCATTTCCACCACTTTCTCATGTTGATGGTCTTCATGTTCTCTTGAATGCACTGGGCGATGGTATTGGGACAAAAGATTCACATGATTCTTCGAGGCTTTTTGTGTGAAAGGTTGACAACTTCATAAGATCACTCTCAATCATCTTTCAGCATTCTGAGCCACAGAGCAGTGTAATAAGTACACAACTCTGGTACATTCTCAGTTAAATCAGTGGTCTACTCTTATTACAATAGTTAAAGACATCTGTATCTGTACTACTGTGAGCAACTCTGTGACAAGTGAGGTAGTATTTGAACAAACACTGGTTACATGGGGTAGCTGTACCTCACAGCAATGGCATTTACTGAGCTACAGAGAATCAGAGCAGTTGTGATAATGATGGTAATCTCTGAGCAACAGAGCAGAAATATTGTATATTCTCGCTGCTGCTAAGGTTCTAGTATATACTATTTTGGCTATTACTTATATTTCTCTGTAACTACGTTAAAAATGGGGCAAAACTACAATTTCTATCACAGTTTTGTCTGAATACTACTATTATACTGCTATATTGATAATGAATTACTGCTGTTATTTCTACTGCCATATTCATATTGAGAAATTGTCTGTGGTGTTGAAGTCAATTGTCATTTAGTGTTAGTATTCTTAAAAGCACTGTTAATGAAACTATCATCAATAGTAATAATAATAAATAAGCAGAAAAGCACCACTACATCTGGTAGTAAAAGCAACAGTTATAGTACTGTATGTAATAGCAATAGTACCAGATGGAATAACACTGCTGGCAAGCCTAAAATAGGCTCTCATTGCCTGAGCAGGGCATTAGGTTTATGTGAAGGTCATGCATCTGCTACTTTTCAAAATATTTTATATGGCAGATGTGGTGCAGCGTATATATTTACCCCCCCCCCCCCCCAGCCCCCAACAAATTCTGACACCTCCTTTAAACTGAAATTGAAACTGGAACTGCTAGCATTTCTTACTTTTCAGTAAAAGAGCCCATGAGAAGAGAACCAAAGCTCCACAACTTTACCTTTGCCATTCACACTGCAACACTAATAGTCTGATACTAGAAATCAATTTCAATTAGAACCTCAGATTATATAATACTGCAAGTATTGCAATTGTGCACCCTGCCCCACCCCCTCACCTCCTCCAAATTACCTACCTATCGTCAACAACCAATAAAACACTTAACTGTACCATTAAACATCTCAAAAATGATATAGGACAAAATTTATTTTTCTTTTTAACATGTTGTCTTTAAGCATCATGGTTTATATTGCTGTTCCTTTTCATCCAAATTGTCAATTCTACGGTTATTCCTGCTTCCAGTGGGTCTAGCCTAGTCCTGTTTCTAACTGTTGTAGCTTAGTCCTGTTTCTAATTGCTGTAGCAGAGTCCTGCTTCTAACTGCTCTTGCCTTGTCCTGTTTCTAACTGCTCTACCCTAACCCTTTTTCTAACTGCTCTAGCCTAGTCTTATTTCCAATTACTCTAGCCTAGTTCTGTATCTAACTGCTCCAGCCTAGCCCTGCTTCCAATTGCTCTTGCCCAGTCCTGTTTCTAACTGCTCCAGCCTTGTCCACTTTCAAATTGCACTTGCCCTAATTCCTCTAATTGTTGTAGCCTTAATTCCTCTAATTACTGTTGCCTAAACACATCCTTCTAAATTTTGCAGCTGAAATTCTTCCTATTCTAGTTCCTACAGGTTAAGTAATTATATATGTTTCTGACTGCCAAAGCCATTATTCATGTCTTCTGTTCTCAGCTGTTAAGCATTTTTTGTATTTCTGAATGTGTCTGCAAAATTCCTTTTCCAGGCTATAGCAGATATAATTTGTCTTTTACTATAGCAGGTATAGCTCCTGTTGACAGCTAACTGTAGGTGGTCTGATTTGTTTTCCGGTTGGTATAGCCACTTTAACTCCTGTTCCAAAAACTACCAACCATCTTTTTTTTCTAAGGTTCATCAGACTTTTCAAATTTGTCCAGTTCATCTACACTGATGACGGTCCACATGTTATTGTTTTGGAGTATTTTTGTGTAATTTCTTATGCATACTTCAAGCTGTGCTTGGATATGAATTGTTTGTCCATCGCTTGTTTGGTTGGTTTTCTGGCTGGTTGGTTCATCAGTTTGTCTCACATCTTGAAATCATAAAGTTTTTTTGTTTTTCTCCACAAAGTGTTGATTGCGTAACTACAGTTCCTGACAAGAGCAGTTACAGTTCGTGTTAAAAGGAAATGTTGAAGCTCAATATTTGATCCTGATATTTGTGGCAATGATTCCCAGTTCTTTACCTCAGCAGTGCAAATGTTCCTGTTTTTGACTCACTTGTGTAAACAAAGTGAGTCTATGTTTTAACCCGGTGTTCGGTTGTCTGTGTGTGTGTGTGTGTCTGTGTGTCCATGGTAAACTTTAACATTGACGTTTTCTCTGCAAATACTTTGTCAGTTGACACCAAATTAGGCATAAAAATAGAAAAAAATTCAGTTCTTTCCAGTCATCTTGTTTAAAACAATATTGCACCTCTGGGATGGGCACAAAAAAATAAAAAAATGAAGCCTAATTATATGCAAACTGCATTTACTGTTATATTTATATTTTTTGTATTCTCTAAACTTGGCACTTTGATCTGATATTCTGACCCAACAACAAGAGCAGTCATTATTATCATTTTTTGTTCAAACAGGAACTTCTTTTGCTAAGCATGGAAGTTTTATTTATTTTGCAAACGTTTTGGTGCAGATAGTAAAAATGGGAAATTACTCTGTAATTAATGCTAGCGGAGTTAATTTGCTTTAAACTGATCTTTCTCATCTTAAACATTACATTTTGAAATTATACTCAATACATAAAAAGCTTGGATTTAAAAAAAAAAAATGTATCACAAGTGAGTCTTGAAGGCCTTGCCTCTCTTGTTATCATAGCAGCAGTAATTCCTGTTCTAACACTGGTAGCTGTTAATTCACATTCATGGTTATAGCAGTTTGTATTTATTTTCCTAATGATAGCAACCAGTGCCTGCTCTTACCACAAAAACTGTAATCCCTGTTTGAAGTGGTGGTAGTTCCTAAATATAGCAGCTACATTCCTTTTTAAACACCCACCGCTGTAAACCCTGTGCCTAACTACAACATCCATCATGACTGCTTCTACCTGCAGCTGCAATAATTGTTGTTCACAACGTTATGTCCACAATTCTTGTTACTATCACTTCTTCACCAATAACTCTGTGAAGAGTCACTGTGATGCCACACAGATATTTTCTCCAAATTCTTCCAGTTCTGTTTGTTGTGTATCAAAGCCTAGGTTTCTGCAAATGGTTTCATTAACTGTAGCAGATGTAATTCCTAACTATAGCACTTGTAATTCCTGTCTCATTACAACTGCAGTTTCTTTTGCTGACAAAATTGTCATTCCAGTTCAAAGCTGTAGCTGCTTTAATGTTTGATCCTCATGCTTTCTTCCTTCTCCTCCCACTGTTCCATGGAAGAAGGCCGACACAATGCAGGATGGAGTGAGGGGAAGGGTAAACGTGGAGAGATGTGGACCTCAAGTGGGTATCAGAGTATGTTACAACACCTGCAGCGCCTTCTGTAGGTTCTAACATTGAGGGGTGGGGTAACGGGCGCAAAGTACGCATGTACCCGAAGACTGGGGAGCTGGATCTGAAAACAGACACAATGCTCACTTACTTTATACCCACATCCAACAGCATGAACATGATTTCAAAGCAAAAGTTTCATTTTCACAAAGAACACAATGGACATTATGTAGATTCTGCCTTCATGTTTAACACAAATGTTGCATTCAGTTTGAAACTTCAAGAATGAATTTTGGAAAGAAAACCTGGAGGGGTTCATGACTGATGGCAGCAGCACAAAATGTGTTAAAAACTGACAATATTGGTCTTTTTGTGCTTTAAGAATTATATCATAAAGATCCTTACCCAGAGCTGCTCTTGAACACAGCAATATAAAATCTGCCATTATCTGATGCCATACTAATCAGGGATTGGTTTGGAAAGCCATGATAGTGTGAGACTGCTCTGATCTAAAAATAGATAGATCAATGGTGGGACTTGTGTCATGACAAGCTGTGTGTGTGTGCGTTAGAAAGTGACAGGATTACCACTTGGACCATGTTTCTAACTCCGATTTACAATAATGAATAGAAGACACCACTAATCAGGATCCTTAGAAAAAGACCCTGAAGAAAAGAGCTGGGAAAGTTATACCACAGCTAGAGAAATCTGATACGATCGTGAACTTGGAGAAAGAGAAGATGTTGATTTAAGAAACATTGAAGGTGTTGAGTCAACACATGGAAGATATCAGCTAGTGTTTAGATATCCATGCAACAAAGAACAATGTAGAAAAGAAATATCAGAACAGAATTGGACAGTATTACCCAGATTTTCACAGAGAAAATCCAAAGAATAGAAGGCAGACTGTTTGATGCAGAAACAAAAGTTGATAAGCTGGCAGAGGACTTGTAAGTAAATGAAAAGAAAATGAAAACCCAAGATTAATTCTGAAACAGCAAGAGCATCAGATCCAGCAGATCCAAAGGGAGTAGAAAGGCCTTCAGCAGTACTCAAGATGCTGGAACCTTTGGATTTTCAGGGTGCCAGAGAAAGACAATGAAACATGACTGAAATCAAATTATGGTGCTTAGAGCCTTGCCGACCACTATGGCCATCTCAAGGCTATCACCATGTTAATACCTACCTCAAGTCCAGGGAAAAAAACAAAAACAATTTCTTTTAGGTCTGGACGGATTTGGAACAGCTTGTCCGTCTGGGTGTTCCACTCCTCTTGCCAAAGATCCTTAACGCAAGTGTTCACCTTCTGTTTCATGTCTGTGTACGGTATGAAGGATCTCGATAATTCTTCCTTTACAGCGTTCTTGGCCAGCTGGTCTGCCCTTTCGTTACCACGAATGCCAACATGGCCGGGAACCCAGGCCAATACATCGTATCCTTTCTTTGTTATGACAGAAAAAGCTTCATGGAATTCCAGCAGTTTGGGATGAGTGAGATTCCTGCAGGCGATCGCCTCCAAGGCTGACAAGGAGTCGGAAAAGATCATGAATCTCTTTTGTTTCGAAAAGAGAACCATTTTTACCACCAGAACCAGTGCGGTCAGTTCCGCAGTGTACACTGAGCTGTCAGATAGGATGTGTTCCACTGAGGGATGGTCAGGAAAGGCGGGACAAAACGCAGATGCAGCGACTCCATCCTCTGACTTGGAGCCGTCAGTGAAGATTTTTTGGAAAGTGGGAAATTTGTGGCAGAGTTCTGAAAAGTAAGTTCTGTAGGCCAGTGAACTGGTGGAGTCTTTACGGTATGAGGCCAGATCGAATCGGACCACAGGTGTTTTAAAGGTCCACGGTGGGCTGTCAGGGAACTTGGAGAAATCTGAGATGCTGCCGACATCCATATCGACATTTTCTTTGTGCGACTGAATGTGGAGTCCAAGAGGAGGGATGCAGTTTGGGTTGTCTTTAAATTTCTTGAAGGGGTTATTGAAGACACCATCGTAAGCAGGGTTTTTGGGTTCAGAAAACAGTTTCAAGTAGAAGTTTAGGGTCAGCTTCAATCTGCGGTTGGAGAGAGGCAGTTCCTACAAGCTGTGCGCAGGGGTGGTGCGGAACGCACCTAAGCTGAGACGGAGCCCTTGGTGGTGTATAGGGTCCAGCAGTTTCAAGTAAGACGGTCTGGCCGAGCCATACACTACACATCCGTAATCCAGTTTGGACCGGACCAGGGCTCTGTAGAAGTGCAAGAAAGTTCTCTTATCAGCGCCCCAGTCCATGTGTGCCACAACTTGGATGATGTTCAGGGCTTTTTGACAGGATGTTTTCAGCTGTTTGATGCGGCTGAGGAAGTTCACCTTCTGATCGAAAACGACCTCTAGAAATTTGGCTTCCTTGTCTGCTGGGATGGGCTTTCCCAGATGGATTTCAGGGTCCAGACAGAATTGACGAAAGTTGCGAAAATGGATACACTGAGTTATAGTGGACGAAAGGTGAAACCGTTCTCTTCTGCCCAACGCTGAACGCTGGCTTACATGCTGCCAGTTGCGTATATGGCGAAATCATCTCCAAACTGAGAGCTGTCTGATCCCTTCTGAACCAACTAGACAATGTCGTTTATTTTGATGCTAAAGAGAGCCGCCGACAGAATGCTCCCCTGCGGAACATCCAGCCCCTGCTCGTGAATGTCGGACAGGGTGGTGCCAACCCTCATCTGGAATTGTTCGTCTTGCAAGAAATTGTGGACAAACTGAGGCAGGTGTGCTCGGAAGCTGAGCTTGTGCAGATCTGAGAGGATTCCAAATTCCCAGGTGGTATCGTAGGTTTTATCTAAATCAAATAATATGGCCAGCACATGCTGTTTGTTGACGAAAGCGTTCCTCACTGTGGTTTCCAAACGTACCAGATGGTCAACGGTGGACTGATGCTTGCGGAAACCACACTGTTCTTTTGCCATAAGGTCATCAGTCTCTAGTTTCCACATCAGTCTACCATTGACCATGTTCTCCATCAGTTTACAGATACAGCTGGTCAGTTCAACTGGGGGGTAACTGGAGGGGTTTGAGGGGTCTTTTCCTGCTTTTGGCAATGGGATTATGAGGGCTTTCTGCCAAGAGGGTGGAAAAAAGCCTGTGGTCCAGATGTGCTTGTAGACTTTTGAGTTGAGTTTCTAGACAGGTTTCTGGAAGATGTTTTAGTAGTTTATAATGAACCTCGTCCATTCCAGGAGAGGAATCTGTGCAGGTCTAAAGGGCAGATTTTAACTCATTCAGAGTGAAAGGAAGGTTACAGCTCTCTGTGTTGTAAGAAGAGAAGTTGCTGGGCGTTTTTTCTTTTAGGTTTTTGGTTTTGAGAAAAAAGGGCAGATTTGTTGGCAGACCCAAAGTTCAGTTCTATTGTGCAGGCTAGCAAATTAGCAAGTGCTTTCTTCTCTGTGATCAGGGTGTCTGAGAACTTGAGATGGTGAAAAGTTGGGCAGACGTTGGACTGGACTACACAAAAATGTGTTACGACATTTTCGCCCAGCAGGTATTGGTTCCCACTGAAGAAAGAGACAATGAACTTGCATATCAGCTATGTGGTTCCAAGCCCTGTCCAATCATCGTCAGATTTCTTTACAGAATAAAAAACGAGGGATGCAGTCCTGGCCAACCACAAAAACCTGAAGGGTAAAGGCATTGGTTTTTGTTTTTTTTCTGATTTGTGAACATTTCATCTGGAAAATTCAAGAGTCTGACATAAATCCAGGTACCAGGTCAGATCACTCTAAAAACCAAAGTCTGGAAAAGAGAATTAAGCATGGTGATACATACTGTAAATTTAACTGCTCCTCACTTAAAGAAAAACAGTATATAGATGAAATAAATGATGAAACAGATAATGTTATCACAGAATATTCAGCCTGTGTTTTGGATTAAAATACACTAAAGAACGCTCCACTAATGAATGATCTAAATATTTCAAATATATTGTTTATAGATTTTCTGCTTATGAAAATTAGGTAAAAAATTAATTTTTTTAATTTAAAAAAAATGGAAAGAAAACAATGAAGAACTGATATCCTATTCATAGAAAAATAGGAACGAAAGAGTTAATTAGTGAAGATCAGGCTGGTTTTATTTCTGGTAGATATATAAGGGACAATATAAGACTAATTTATGACACACAAGAACAAACTTCTATGAATTCTATTATGCTTAGATTCTGAAAAAGCCTTTGCTCACTAGACTAGTCCTTCTACTCAAAATGTTATGAGTATTTGGTTTTGGAGATAATATCTGTAGACAGGGAAAATGAACTATCCTAATAAAGCGGAGCACATCTAGGCATATGTGCATGTGCCTTGTATCTTAGAAAGGCTGGGCCTGAACCTCCTGCCTTGATAGTGGGTGTTGCACCTTGTGAAAAGCTGTGAGGGGGAATGGGGGGCATTGCATGGTCTGGCATGTGTGCATCATGACATGTTGTCCCAGCACAAAGGGCAAGATCCCTACTGAATTCAGCCTGGTGGCTGATGGCCGAGAGAGGGGCACCTTCACTGAATAGAGATCCCTCTGTTGGGGATTACACTCTGAGGGAGGCTTGATTTGAGTGTGATTTAATGACACAGGGGGAGGTCAGAATGGCATCCCTCCTGGCCAAGAAGGCATTCATGTATGTTTACTATGGGAGGATGGCAGTCCACTGGAGCTGGTGGGTGATGACTTTGATGGAAGGCCCCAGAATGGAAAGATCAGGACCTGTGGGGTGATCTCGTGAGTCCAAAAGGGCCAGAAAACTGTCCATGGATTCCATAGTCTGTTTGGCCATGTCCTCTGTCTCGATAAGTTGTCCGTCCAACATGGACGGGGGGAAGGCATGGTGGACACTACTGGCCTCACGGTGAAATGAAGAGCGGGGGGCAGGTCCGTCAGCTTGCTACGTGTCCCCCATTTCTGTACAGTCCTAAGTCTGGTATAGGTCATCACAGAGGACACCGCAAGACGTGTGTATTGTGTGACGAATAGCGAAAGAACAAGATGATTCGGGCCCTGCCAACTGGCAGGGTCGAGTATGGTTAATATGGTTAGTTTGTTCCAACCCAATCGCAAAAAATGTGCAGTGACTGAAGGAGCTGGGCTTGCGTGTCCTCCTCTCAAGAGCAATCTAGTCTTAATCTTAGCCCAATCACCAAATGAGCGAGGTAGTATTGTGTCCTGTGAGAAGACAAAACAATATACAAAGCAAGAGCATAACAGAAATGACAGTAAGAAAATGCAAAAAAAGACTTAACTGCTCAGATGCACAGGTCAAGGATCAAAGATGGCTGCAAGAAGAGGGCGCTCTACAGGGGAGGTAATATATCAGGGGGAGGTAACTATCCGCTTCTACTTTCGATTTATGTTGTCATGCAAAAAAAACTGTTCTTTAAATGTTTAACCCTTTCACCGCCAGTCAATTTAGAGTACAGAATTCTCTTGTGGTATAAACACAGAAAAGACAGTGGCTAAGAATAGATGGGGATTCCCCCTGTGATGTATAGAAAATATGGCCTATCCTACCACCGAACATTAAAAGCAGTAGGTTCATGAATAACAGACCAATGAATGGTCACCTTTCAGTGACATGGTTCCTCTACCACGCCTGTGCATAAATGCAAGCTTGGCGGTGAAAGGGTTAAAAAAAAATATATATATTTAAAAAAACACTCACGTTTTATTCTACTTTCCATATTCTTATTTTTTTATTTTTTCATTGGTTTGGATTAAACTACAGTGTGTGACATTCTTCTAACAAAATAGATGTTTACCTCTGAAATGATTATAAAAAAAATATCAAGGAAAGTATGCACTTTATTTTCCTAATTACTATCAGTCAAAATATTTTTGATAAATGTTTCTCCACACAAAGAAACTGTTAATGCTAATTATATAAGATTGGCCTCTGATTGGGAAGCTGTCAGTTGGGAAGATCTGTGTTTGGAAAATACACTTATTTCTCTCAGCTACTGAAAGATTTTAAAAAAACTTTCTTATAAGTGTAAATATCAACCCTTTCAGTGCCAAGCCTACTTTATACTCAGTGACAACTATTTGCCAAGGAAGGTTTTGGTCTCGGAGGGTATCATTTTTTTTTCAAACTACTATATGAGAGCATATATAACCTATATTTTTCTGTAAGGAAAATGGACACACTATCCAATTATGACAGTTTTATATGAAATTAATAATCTTGCAACAGGAAAATTCCTACAATGACTTGGCAGTTTCCATGTTCTTGTTACTTCGATCTAGATAAAGTCAACATGATCATCATTTCCAAGTAATGCTAAACTCACAACTAACACATGTTTACAAAGTCAAACCCCAAAACATACATACCCAGTGAAGAACTAAAATATCAACAACCACCACCACCAAAGACATGAACTATGCTATGATAGCAATTTAGTTTTACATGCACTGACCCCTCCCAACACTTCCACACTATCTTTGTATGAAAGCCTATGTAATGATCAGCTTGAAAAGATAGGATTTTTCCCCCCTAAAATTACAGTTAAACGTGTACATACTAAATGACATCACTAGCAGCAGTACACTTTTCTCCACCTGAGCAGAGTAGCACTTTGCACTGAACAGGAGCCAGACCCTTGCCAAAGTCTGCACCAGTGGGCCATGGTATGGTATGTGTGATTTAATAAAATGTTTAAAGCCCAACCAGTGTTCTCTCTTGATGTAATAGCCACTGCTACTTTCAATTTCTCCACTGAAGACTAGTCTTTGCAAAGAACAGGAATCAGGCTCCTGCCAGTCTGCACCAGCCGGTCATGAAAAAATACATGCAATTAAATGAACCTTACAACAACAGCAACATCATTATTACACAGACACCTACCTTCAGTCTGCGGATGCCAATCTTGGTGACTAGCTGACAGTCATAGAGTTCAATGCGCTGAAGGGCAGAGCAGTTGACCAGGTAGTCCAGACCCATGTCTGTGATAAAGGGGCAGTTGTCCAGCTCCAGCACCTCCAGGGACTCACACAGGTAAGGACTCAGCCCCAAGCTGCGGATCCCTGCATCCGTGATCAGCTCACAGTGAGACAGGGTCTGCACAGCACAAATTGCCATTGTATGGAAGGTAGATTTGTCTGGACAGAAATAAACTGAGATTATTTCTAAACGCAGGTGTGCATGAAAGCAAACACACATTACATACAAACACACACACACACTGGCACACAACTTGCCATCATCTGGCTTCTTAAAGTCAAGTGATTTTTCACAATTTTGCCAAAATGTTTCCTGTGTTTGTGTTGTACAAACTGGGAATGTAATTCAAGATAAAGTCCAAATTAAATCCCCAAAAATTAAGCCTTTAATGTTAAAAAGACACGTAAACCGATCAAAGATACGGGACTTGTTGTTGCAGTAGAGAAAAGCCATTTGAAGTGAAAAAGACAAGTAAGCAGGTCAAGGATAAAGAAATTTTGTTCTTACCACAGCAGAGAGATGATGACAGTGGTTCGCCAAGTAGCTCAGTGTTGTGTCTGTGATCTACACAACAGAAAGGAACTGTCACATACAATGTATTGGGAGTCCCAAAAAAAGTTAACCACTTTTTGACAAGTATTTTCTCAGTGATAGAGAAACCAAATTCACTGAAATATTTCAAACAGTAACCTTAGGATATCATCAACAAGTCTGCAAAATATCTAAAAGTTCGGACGCAAATTATGTGAGTATTGTCAAATTTAAAACAGCATGTCAAAAAATCCAATATCAGAGCTGTACTATGTGACCTTCATCATGTTCATGCCAGCTGCCAGGTGTTGGCATCTGTCAATCAGAAAGGAACTGTCACATACAATATATCAGGTGTCCCCAAAAAAGTGAACCGCTTTTTGACAAGTATTTTCTCAGTTTCACACAGCAAAATACCTAAATGTTCAGACAAATCAAATCAAATTCTTGTGCTTAAAGCCTCGCTGACCACTAAGGCCATCTCAACGTTAATACCTACTACAATGGTAAAAAAAAAACCCAAAAAAACCCAATAAAAACAAGTCACCACTTTAAGCTTTCCATTTAAAGTTTAAAAAAACCTTCCATAGTTTAAAACCTTCAAATCTGATTAAAAATGTTCACTTCTTTCAAGAAGGCCATCAGCACCCACGGAGGGACATCACGAAACAAGGTCTTCAGAGAAACCGCCGTGTAATGTCTGTGTCTAACGTCATGCAGATCCCAACAGTCAAGGAGCATGTGTTTCACGGTGAGAGGCTAATCACAGGGAATACATCGAGGGGCCTCTTCCCCCTTCAGCAAGTAAGAATGAGTAAAAAAAAAAAAATTAAAAGAAACAGTGTGCCCCGCACGCAGTCTGCACAGCACAGACAGTCTGCACAGCACCTCCTTTCTATTCTTCTCCCCCAATGGGAGGTCTCTTTTAGGTCTGGACGGATTTGGAACAGCTTGTTGTCCGTCTGGGTGTTCCACACCTCTTGCCGTCTCAAAGCAACCTCCTAAAATTAGAAAGAGTACAAAATGAAGCTATGAGGCTGATCCTTGGAACAACAAAAGACACGCCCACAGAAACCATGCGATACCTGCTTGACCTTCCTTCAGTACAGGCCAGAAACAAGTTAGAACAGGTCAAGACCTACTTCAAAGCATTAGAAAACCCTCAAAACCCACTGCATGACGCAGTCAAAGAACCAAAAGGCAGCCGTCTAGGACGAGGAAGATCATGGATGGGACAAGCAGAAGACACAATCCAGCTAGTATGCCGACGACAAGACCTGAAAGAAACAAAAGAATGGGAGAAAAACCCCAAAAACCTCAACCATCTATTCAACACAGTCATTTCACCCACTCTAGGAAGACATTGTCGGGAATGGCCAGAGGGCAAAACAGATGCGGAAGTGAAGCTACTCATAGAAGAAAACAGTAAAGAAGAGGACATCATCATATACACAGATGGCTCAGTCACCAAAGACCAGTCTGGTTGGGGATTCACTGCGAAACAAAATGGAAAAACAATTTGGGAAGAGAATGCTGCCTACAAAGTCACAACCTCCAGCCTAACGATGGAAGTTGAAGCTGCGACACATGCCCTCCAGTGGCTATCGTCCATCCATACGCCCGGAAACCAACATGCCATGATTCTAACCGACTCAATGAACCTCATACAGAAAACTGAAAACGGAATGGGAAGCCCAGAGTGGCATAAGGCAATGCGCAACTTTCAGATTAAAAAACTCACATGGTCATACTGCCCGGGACATGCAGGTGTTAAGGGAAATGAGCGAGCTGACAGACTTGCTGGTAACGCAACACCAACGAGCGGCCTACATCTAGGAAAATCGGAAATCCTCAGAAAAGTCAAAGAATACCAAAAAGAACAGGTACAAGGCCATCACACCATCGATCGCCTCAAAGAAATAAAAGCAGAGAGAGGGAGCGGCCGAAAGTGTAACATGAAAGGTAGAGCACGATGCTTTGCAAATCAAACAAATATCGGCATCATTTCCAAACCAACATTGCGCAAATTTCTTCAAAACGGAACAGAGTCTCTGTGGGCCTTTCCAAATACAATAGACTGAGCAACACACTAGACGCCACGTTCTTGGCATCAGAGATCTTTTCCCATCCCTCTTGGCAGCCTCTGTGCGTGTGTGTATGTGTGTGTTTGTGTGGATGTGTGGGTCTGTGCTTTTGAGTGCGTTTGTGAATGCGCGAGAGTGTAAGTGTACACAAGTGTCAGGAGAGATCTGTGTACGGGTGTGTGTGTATATATATATATATATATATCTTTGTATATATGTGTGGGGGTTGGGGGTGGGAGATATGGGCGTATATGTGTGTGCTTGTACAAGTAAGTGTTCATCTCTGTGAGTGTGTGTGTGCGTGTGTGTGTGTGTGTGTGTGTGTGTGTGTGTGCCGTGGAAGCTGCGATACGTAGGCTAGAAATGAGTGTGTGGAGGAGGGGGTTGGAGGAGGTGCAAGGTAATGTGTGTGTGTGTGTGTGTGTGTGTGTTGGAGCTCATGTACGTTTATATGTATTTGACTGTACTTTCATATCTGTGAAACTGCATGTTTGGTGCATTTCTGTTATGCATGTGTGGGTGTATGTGTGAATGTGTGTCGTCATATTTTACATTCATTCGCTTAATTATCACCATTGTTGTCTTATTTATTTATTTATTTTTTTTTTATTATTATCATTTTATTAGTATTACTATTATTATTACTACTACCTTTTTCTATATTATATTTTTTTTTTTTTTTTTTTTTTTATTTATTTATGTAAGCTTATCTATTATTTATTCCCCCCCCCCCCTTTTTTTTTTTTTTTTTTTTCAAGGCCTGACTAAGCGCGTTGGGTTACGCTGCTGGTCAGGCATCTGCTTGGCAGATGTGGTGTAGCGTATATGGTTTGTCCGAGCGCAGTGACGCCTCCTTGAGCAACTGAAACTGAAACTGAAACTTGCCAAAGATCCTTAACATAAGTGTTCACCTTCTGCTTCATGTCTAAGTTCAGACGCAAATTATGTGAGTATTGTCAAATTTAAAACAGCATGTCAAAAAATCCAATATCAGAGCTGTGCAATGTGACCTTCATCATGTTCACGCCAGCTGCCAGGTGTTGGCATCTGTCAATCAGTGTCAATCTAAAAATAGCCTGTCTGGGTGTCAAGTCTTTTTTTTTTTATTGTCTGTATCTAAAATCAGTTCTGTCCAAAGTTTCAGTCTGGAAGGACCAGCCATGTCTTTGAGTGAAAGTGATAAGGTTACCATTGAAAACTGTTTCAAGAAGAAAGGCTGGGGTGGAAGAAAGATCGTGAAGGAATTTCCAGGCAAGAGGTGGAGTCATGTCACCGTAAATAGACTTTTCGCTAAAATACGCACTACATGGTCAGTAGCACATAAAATTGGCAGTCGGAGACCCAAGACTGCACGTTCAGAGGAGAACAAGGACCGTGTTGAGGAACTGATTCAATCCCAGGAGGAGAACACAGGAACCCACAAATCTCTTAGAGAAGTTGCAAGCGACTTACAAGTGAGCAAGTCTTCTGTGCAAAGAATGTCAAAAGAACAGGAGCTGAAGCCTTTCAAGAGGATATGGGTATCAAGGAGGGACCAAAATGTTAGAGGGAAAAGAAAAACTTGCTGCCACAACTTGAATGACTGCTGCTCAGCCACTGATGTGAAAAGGATCTTTTTCACAGACGAGAAAAACTAGCTAAAAATTGCCAAAATGATTGCGTTCATGAGACTTCTAGATTTTCAAAAAAGATAATTGTTTCAGCTGGAGTATCCTGGAAAGGAAAAACAAACATTCATTTTATTGACAATAATAGAGCCATGGTTAATAGTGAAAGCTACATTCAGTTATTGGACAACAATCTTCTCCCAGATTGTAGGTGTCTTTATCCTAGAAACAATTACGTGTTTCAGCAAGATGGGGCTCCTTCACACACAAGTAGGGTAACCCAGGCCCATCTGGAGGAGGCTACACCAGAATTCATCAAGAAGGATGAATGGCCTCCACAAAGTTCTGACTGTAACCCAATGGATTATGCCATATGGGAGTCTCTGAAGGAGAAAGTTTACTGGGAGTGAGAGACAAATTGACCGAGCAGGCGTTAAAGAACACGATAATTATGTCAAGGGAGGACATATCGGTGGAAGAAATACGTAAATGCATTTCTGTTTGGAAGAAACGGCTTTGTTTAGTCGTGGAGGAAGATGGAGGCCACACTGAGCATAAACTGAAATAAGTGAGTTTTCCTCTGATATTGGATTTTTTGACATGCTGTTTTAAATTTGACAATACTCCCATAATTTCCGTCCGAACTTTTAGATATTTTGCAGACTTGTTGATGATACCCTAAGGTTACTGTGTGAAACTTTTCCATGAATTCGGTTTCTCTGTCACTGAGAAAATACTTGTCAAAAAGCGGTTCACTTTTGGGGGGACACCCGATATATGGCAAAACTTTGTTCACAGTGATTTCTTTTGTACCTGCGCACCATGTACATGGCTGCAGGAACAATATTCACATTGTTGGTAGGCATTATCATGCATAGACAGAGAATGGAAACGTGTGAGTGTACATACACACTTGTGCATAGTGAACAGACAATCAGTGTTGAGTAAATTTGTTTTTGAATGCTCCACCAAAACATGATGATTATTATCAATGTTTATTTCTTTCCTGTCTTTTTCCTGAAAATATCATAACTGTATTCTATTTTATTCATACTATTTTCCCAATCACTGGTGAGTCAGTTTTATTTGTTTATTCTAAATCTGAAAATAAAAGACAGATTGCATAACTATTATCAACATGTTTTGTTTTTTTTTACAGTTCTGAGAGCAGAATTTTGTAACTGAATTTACAGCCTTTATCTTGGGCTAAATCTATATTTTAAAAAAACAACAAGGAAACAAAAACACGACTGAAGTACAAAATATAGTTTTTCACAACACCATTGCCAAAAGTTGGATGAAAATGTTCAACAGCTGGATCCTGTACCAAAAGCACATCTCTCATCACAGTAGATCTGTCACAAATTCATCTCCTGATATCAACTGGCAAAATGGGGGTTGCCTCCCATCACACAAATAAATATATAGGCATGTACAAACATAACCACTGACCTGTATGCACTCTTCCAAATCCATCTTCTCCAAGTCTGGACAATTCTGAAACACATATGGCAAGTCTGTATGATAACCCATCATATTTTCAAATAAAAAGATACCATTAGCACCAATAAAAATAAATAAAAAAGTTAAAGTAATAAATTCAGAGTTCCCTACTATTTGTAAATGACATAAATTTGTCTTGATGTACAAATTTTCTACTTTATTAATCATTTTGACACACTTACATCACAGATGTCTCTAAACACATGTTATAGTGTGTCAGGTGCCTATGGTGGAAGCATGGGATTTTCTCAGACACACTGCTCACTGATGGACCCCTCCTTCCTACCTCCCTACTCTTCTCCCCCCACCCCACACACATTCCATGGCATCTATCCCCACCAACACCCCTCCCCATACCCTCTCTCCCTCCCCCCCCCCCTTCCCTTGGCCAAGTGCAGAGGGAGCAAGTTATCAAGAAGTACTAAGTAAAGATGGTATCTCCTCTGACCATTCTCTTCTTCCTATACACTCCCCTGCCCTTTTCCCTTCCACTTCCATCACCCTCAACCCCATTCCCCCCCCCCCCCCAACCCCCCTCCATACCCCCCATGTCATCTCTGGCAGGATGGGATCTGCCTCAATGGTCACCACATGGTGTGGTGTGTTTATCATGAGCTGTTTAGAACAGAATCAGGGCTGGGCGATCTTTCCTCCTCCTTCCCTTCCTCTTTTCATCTCCCCCCACCCCTCCCCTCCCCTTTTCCTTGACAATGCTGGGTTCTGTGAGAAAAGTGCTGGATGTGCAAGTCTAGCACTGTTGGTCCCAGATTGGTCATTAACTTCAGCTAATTGGAAACGTTCTGGGTCGGAAGATAGTTTGCATACGGCGCCAGCTTGTGAAGAGGATAAAATGAATAGGCAAGTGGGGTTTCTTTCTTTTCCTTGCTTGGAGCAGGCCAGGAGAGCCAGACTTTCAAGACAGTACCATGGGGGCTGTGAGTGTCAAACTAGCATCTATTTTTTGGACTTAGTTGAATGCTTGATTTATGGTATACTTGGATTCTGTGACTAAGACACTGGCTCAGTGGGATTGTGTTCTGCTACATCAATATAAAGTGAACCCTGAAACGTTGGGGGCTGTGAGTAATGCTTGTACTGGTAATTTGGTTTGTTGGCAATTTACTTTCTGGTTTTTGGAAACAGTTTGGAGTTTGTAGAATTGTGATGTTGTGTCACAAGAGCATTGAGAGATCCTTTTTAGCTGATGTGGTATTTCACAGTTAATGTAACTGGAATGTGTTGATGCAGATACCATGACTTGTGAGAGAGCATAGTCAGCACGCGTATGGCTTAACTGTATTTGAGGCTAGTGACCGAGGGAAAAGTGGTTAAAATACACAATGTAGCCAATAGATGACTAAACAGAGTACTGGTTTAGGGTATTTGGGTATCCCCCCCCCCCCCGTACTGGTTTAGGGTATTTGGGTATCCCCCCCCCCCTTTCCTGTTTTCTACAGGTTGATACTATGGTATGATGCTTGGACATCGTGTTTGGGTTTACATGTTGTGCATCTTGGCTTACATAAATGATAATGTTCAGTAACATGTCAGTGGCGTGTCAATTGTTGACATACTGTGGGAACAATGTAAGCATTCAGTCACAAAGAAACACAGAGATTATGTGTGTTGCATCTGTGTAGAATGTTTTGGTTGCAACAGTTGGAGTTATTTTGAGGTATGACATACCTATTTTGTATGTTAGGTGGTGATGGTTATATTCAAGGTGAACAAATCTATAGGCTAACTGTACGTTCATGCTTTTCCATGTGTGTGCACATGGGTGATAATGCAACATGGGGAACATGTGTGACTTGGTAGTTGTGATTACCATGTGCTGTAGTAATGTGTTATATGCCAGTGGGGTAACACATAGCTGTATGTGTTCAATAAGATTTGAGACCACTGAGAGGCAGTCCTATGTTGGTGCACACAGGTTGCTATATATTTACCAAATTACTTGGTAACTATATGATTCCCATGTAAAAATTTTACCAATGAGATACTTTGCAGAGACAAAGTACAGATTTGTTCAGTCTTAATGGAAACAGCTATTACTGTATGGTGATTTAACTGGAGTTAAACACTGGGAGTTTGTAATTGTCTGCCACATACTTGGTGCGACAGCTATTATTCTATGGTGGTTTGACAGGAGTTAAACACTGGGAGTTGGTATTTGGTAGTCGTATATTTGGTGCACATTAACTTATGTGCCACTGATTGTTGATGGTAAGATATATGAAGCTTGTTTTACATCTTTATATAGATCTCTTTGAGAAGAGAGTGTACGGCTAGACATTGAGTGTCAGAATGGAGAAAGGGTATCTGTGGAACTGTTTACTTGTCCAGACAACATAATGATGTTTCTGTTACATCAATGCAATTATGTCTAGCATATGTTTTGGTATTGATTTAACCTGGGTTTTAATATTGTGTGTGTTCCAGGTGTGCTGTTTAAAGTTAAAAGACCCTGCTGTGGTACGAGGAGAGAGTGGATTGTCGGAATTTGTGCACCTATCCTCTGCCTGTTATCCTATTCTACCCCTTCTTCCTTCTTCTCCTTCCCCGTACAATCCCTAAACCCACCACCCCCTTTTAACACACAGATATACACATACACGCACACACACACATATATTTGTGACGCAGCATGCAGACACCTGGCTGAAGACAATTTATCATTTTTGACACTCATGTACTTTCTGAAAGTTTAAAAATCACAGATTAACAACCAAAAAACAGAATATCTATCTATAGATTTTTAAAACTATTTTCTTAAAAGTTGCCTGCTTGTAACTTTAGAACAAAAATTATCTTGAACATGTATGTAGTGTCAAAAGATTCAGAATTAAGTAAACAAAAATTTTTTGTTGTTGTTGAAAAATGCACTGGAAAATTCATATTTTCTCTATGTACAAAAACAAAGTCCCAGTTTGTTTAAATATACTTACCATGTCAAACTGATGCAAACCAGGCCTATCTAATTGCTCCTCATGGCCAGCAACTCAGTGATAAGACGTCTTGCCATTAGTCCGCCGTTTGCTAGCCAATGAAATGCCCTTTCCGGTTGAAGCTAATTAGTCATTCCAATGGCCAGCACAAAAAACGCCCCATGTGAAGCACTGCAAGAACTGTGGGGACCGATGGGCGGGCATTTGAGTTTGACATGGTATTCTTAACCAAACTGGGAGTGTGATACAAACTCCTCATTTGGTGTCATATACTGTACCTTGTCAAATTGATGCAGATTTCAAAGCAAACGGAGGAGGGCAGTGCCTGCTGGTTCACATGGGGAGCCCTTGTAACAGTGACAGCTGAGTTAGCCACAACAAAGGAAACCCCTTAGGAACCATCTGCCGTGAGCATACAGACTTCCCTGAGGTGGAAATTGATGAAGGGAATCTCCAAACGGCAGAAGGCTACCTCAAATCCTGTCAAAGAGGCACAAAGAAGCAAAAGTGTGTTGCTTGTGAGTTTTCAGAATCAAGCAGTAAGGGAACTGAAAACACATTAGGTTCTGATCTGTAGGCATCCTGACCCTGCTTTCTGAACCATCTAAGGCAGGATCGGGAAGTAAGGAAAAGCAATAAGCGGTCAGCTTACTCCAGAGAAAAAACATTCACTGCCCAAGCTTCCGGGTTTGAAACCGGTGGGACAGAAATCAGGGGTCATCTGTTGACCTCATGGCAAAGACTGAAAGAGAACCACCCATTGTGGAGACCACATCCCCTAAAGGGTGTCCTTGTGTTGAGTCCACTCCATGTGGAGAACACTCTTTAACTCACTCAGTACGGCCAGTCCTCTCTTCTCCTCTACACAGACCCCTCGGATGTCCAGTGGGTGTCTGAATGACCCAACCTTTAGCTTCCGTCGTCAGAACTGTGGCATTCTTTGTCAACATTCACCTCTTCAGTATAAGAGCGTTCCGCTTGCAATATTTTGATGATGGTAATTGGGATGAAACGCTGTTAACGTCGTCTCTTTCGCCGTTCGTATGGAGAGAGTTAATCAAGGATGGCACTGCCCACTATGTGTCTTGCTGAGAGCTCAATGCCCTTGTAGCTATGGCAAAGAAGAGCCTCAGCCCACCGTGTGGGGTTTTCAAAGCCCCCCCCCCCCCCCCCCACACCCCTCCAACAGTTTTGTAGTCTGTGAACAGTGGGTATTCTTAATGGCCTCCTCCCTGTGGAGTGGAGCTGAGCCCAGCGAACTGCTCCAAGTTCCGGAAGAGTGATTTCCACTTGGGCTCCCATGACAACCAATCCCTGCTGCAAGGGGTAAACACACGTGGGCTCCCCACCCCTTATGAGGATGCATCATGAAGAGTGCCACTTGAAGTATGGGGGTTATTGAGACCCCCTGAGTCAGGAGTGGGGGTGTGGGTTGGGATGGAGATAAGCCACTGCTGATGTCATTCTGAGGAACCAATCTCGCAGATTGATGTGCATGACCTCTAAGACGAGCATAGCCTCTGTGCTCCTTGAACTGAACACTTAAAATCGCTGACCCTGGTTGAGTCAGTTGTGTAGGTACATACAGAAAGGAATGAACTCTGATCTGACCATGGATACCAATTCCAGCCCCACCTTCCAACAGAGGATGGGGAGCATTGGAAGGACCAAAGCAGAGGGCAGACAACTGGAACACCTTGTCCCTCCACATGAACATCAGGTACCGGCAGGATGCCAGATCAGTGAAGATCTGGAAATTCACATCTTACCGGTTGATTGCAGTGGTGCATCACCCTGGTGGATGGTTTCTCAAATACGTGCCTGTGTGTCCATAAGAATTTGGCCCTTGGACAGGAACTGTAGAGGGGAACAAATCCAGGATTGGTCGTCACCCCCATTGAACCTTTGGAATCACATACAGGTGGCCATACAACCTGGGGGCCTGGTTTGAGAGATCTCATGTCACACCTTTGAGATGACGTGCAACACACCCATTGTCAAAATCCTATCTTGGGTCTTAGAGGCAGGGGGATCTTCCGCTCAAAACAGTGTGCACCCAGATTCAATCAATCAAATCAATCAAAAACACTTTATTAATCCACAAAGAAATTAAGGTGTTTTTTTTGTTTTGTTTTGTTTTGTTTGGCTAAAACAGCCCCACACAGACAGAAGCAGCAACAGCAGGCACACCACAACACACTTGGACCAGTCACACACCATCTTGCACAAGTATAAAAAGGGGTAATACAGGTAAAACTCCACAAGACGCTAAAAAGCATGAGCCTGCAAAAACACTGTGTCGCCACTAAGCGCAGCGCCACCCACGTCTTGATAGTAGCCCCAGCATACCCAGTCGCTGAGTCCCAATTCATGCCACTGTTGCACATGGTGGGAGAGAATCCCTACTTGCTGGGGCTGAATAAATGGAAAATGTAAACTGGGTCCAAGTCATTCACTGGGGGTGTGATTAGGCCCCGGCTCTCACCAGGTGACAAAGACCCAAGAGGGAGTGCTGCTGTGTGGGCAGTAACTGCAAGGCAGCCCTTTCCTCCTCCAGGATGTCAGAGATGGATGATGGAGCCCCTTCTGACAAGCACAGAGTTGAAGTGCGGACTGGTCGTAGCATCAGCCTTAGCTGTCAGATCCGCAGCTACTCTGTTGCCCAATGTAGTCAGCCTTGGATAGCTGAAGAGTACCATGGACACACAGACACACACACAGACAACCGAACACCAGGTTAAAACATAGACTCACTTTGTTTACACAAGTGAGTCAAAAATTAAAAAACAAAAAAATGATTTCTGAATTTACCTTGGTCAAAAACTGGAATCCATCATCTGAAAGTCCAGTGCACCCTGAAACCTCTATTGTTCTGAAATAACAAACAATTAAAATATCATCATATATTACATATCATATCATAACATAGAACACATACCATATCAAATTATGGACCACTGGTTTGACTGTCTTGTACCTGCAATCACAACAATAATAATAACAGAAAAGAAAATCAAAATCCCTTCCCTTCTCTTTCCCTTCTGAGTGTGCATTGTTGTCTTCCCTTTGTTTTGTCTGTTTAAAATCAAAAGAACAATTGATACATGTACTTCTTCTACTTCTTCTTTGTTCATGTGCTGCAACTCATAATCATGTATACCAGTGGGCTTTTACGTGTATGACCATTTATACCCCGCCATGTAGCCAGTCATACTCCATTTTTGGGGGTGTGCATGCTATGTATGTTCTTGTTTCCATAACCCACTGAATACTGACACGGATTACAGGATCTTAAACGTGTGCATTTTATCTTCATCTTGTGCATACACACAAAGGGGGTTAGGCACAAGCAGGTCTGCACACATGTTGATCTGGGAGATTGGAAAAAATCTCCACCAGGCACCGTTACCGAGATTCAAACCCGGGACCCTCACACTGAAAGTCCAATGCTTCAACCACTCAGCTATTGAGCCCATCTGATACATGTACAACACACACTTAAATATTTGTAATAATAATGACATGAGCCCCATTATATGTGCTATATGTTCCCCTTTTTTTTCTTTTCTTGTTCTTATGTTACACATGTACTGTATGCCACAAAAAAAAGAATAAGACAAAAAAAAAAAAAAAAAGAAAGTCATTTGTCCAGATTCCTTTTCCAGAGTATTTTTGTAAAGTTAGGATGATCAGGAACTACAGCCCTTTCATTCTTTTCCTGGATAAACAAGCAACAGATAACCTGCAACTCGCAATACAGGTCATGCGCAGTGTTCTGTTTTGAGGACATAACATCACAATCATGTGATCCCACAAAGATTTATCCTCCTTGTATTTTTTTTGTATTTTTTACACATCTCATTTACTTTTCTGATGCACCTGTTTTTGTTGTTTTTTTCTCTTTTTTTTTCTTTTTTTCCGTCTACCGTTCATGTAAATTTTCTTAACTCTTCCTATACTAAGGTACACTGTAGCGTACCTCATGCACACAATGCTCTGTTACTGTGGTACGCTACAGCATACTGTAAGTTAAAAAATTCATAGTTCATAGGGTAACGGTCTTGTGCAAAACTAAACAGCACATCTCTGTTCTACAGTCACCCAAAAGTGCACCTGTACTTTTATTGTGGCTGAGAATGCCTTTCTTTGAGTACAATACATGCAAGTGTACAGTCACCCAACTCTGCCTTATCGCTTGCTCACTCGACATAGATGAACTTAGCAAAGCCCTGGACTCTCTTGCCTCTGGCAAGGCACCTGGGAAAGACGGTATTCCCGCCGAAGTACTGAAGTGCTGCTAAGAGACACTCATCACCGAGTTGCATGAAATCCTCTGCCTCTGTTGGAGTGAAGGCGAAGTACCACAAGACATGAGGAATGCTAACGTCGTCACACTGTACAAAAACAAAGGTGACAGAAGCGATTGCAATAATTATCGCGGCATATCCCTCCTCAGCATCGTTGGGAAAGTCTTTGCACGAGTAGTACTGAAGAGGCTCCAAGTACTTGCAGAGCAAGTCTACCCTGAGTCACAGTGCGGTTTCCGTGCCAACAGATCCACTATAAACATGATCTTCTCCCTCAAACAACTTCAGGAGAAATGTAGGGAGCAAAGGCAGCCACTCTTCGTTGCCTTCATAGACCTCACAAAGGCTTTCGATCTGGTCAGTAGGGATGGCCTCTTCAAGATCCTTCCCAAGATCGGATGTCCACCCAAACTTCTCAGCATCATCAGATCCTTCCACGGAGACATGAAAGGCACTGTCGTCTTTGACGGCTCAACATCAGCTGCCTTCAACATACGGAGTGGAGTGAAACAGAGTTGCGTCCTGGCTCCCACCCTGTTTGGAATCTTCTTTGCTGTGATGCTGAAACACGCATTTGGTCGTGCAGCTGAAGGTATCTACCTCTGAACCAGGACAGATGGAAAGCTCTTCAACCTCTCCAGACTGAGAGCCAAGACTAAAGTCCAGCTGAGGTGCCTGCGTGACTTCCTCTTTGCAGACGACGCAGCAGTAACTGCCCACTCAGCCGAGGACCTACAGCAGCTCATGAATCGCTTCAGCAATGCCTGCCAAGACTTTGGGCTTACCATTAGCTTGAAGAAAACACAGGTCATGGGACAAGATGTGGACTCTCCCCCAGCCATCAGCATCAATGACCATGAACTGGATGTCGTCCACGATTTCGTTTATCTGGGCTCAACTATCTCAGACACCCTCTCACTTTCACTTGACGCAGAGCTCAACAGGCGCATCGGCAAGGCGGCTACCACCATGACCAGACTGACAAAGAAAGCATGGAACAACAGCAAGCTGACTGAGCACACAAAGATCGAAATCTACAGAGCCTGCGTCATGAGCACCCTCCTGTATGGCAGCGAGTCCTGGACTCTTTGTGCCCGACAAGAGCGAAAGCTCAATGCTTTTCACATGCGTAGCCTCCGATGCATTCTGAACATCACCTGGCAGGACAAGGTCCCAAACAACACTGTCCTAGAAAGAGCTGGATGCACCAGCATGTACACACTGCTGAAACAGAGACGTATGCGCTGGCTCGGCCATGTCGTGCGCATGGACGACGGACGGATCCCCAAAGACCTCCTCTACGGAGAACTTGTGCAGGGAAAACGTCCCACAGGCAGACCTCAGCTGCGATTCAAAGACAAGTGCAAGAGGGACCTAAAAGCCTTGAACATTGACCAGAACAACTGGGAAGCAACAGCCCTCGAACGGTCTGCATGGAGACAGACTGTGCAGAAAGGTCTTTCCAAGTTCAAAGAGACACTCACTCAGCAGCATGAGGAAAAGAGAATGAGAAGAAAGGCTGCAGCCCAGGCAGACAGACCAGCGTCAGACTTCATCTGTGCCCTCTGCTACAGGGACACTCATTCCCGCGTCAGACTGGCCAGCCACACCCGACGCTGTACCAGAATAAACACCTAGAGCGCAACTCCATAGTCTTCGAGACTGAAGGATGCCTACTGCTACTCGACAAGATGGCGTCTCCGACAACTTCGGCAAGTACTGTGGCTCAAAGTCGAAAACAAACTGATTCTACAGTGGATATCCACTGTGCATATGCATTTGCCCATTTGCTACTATTAGGGAGAGTCTATGGTTACAAAAGACCACATTTGTAAAATTTCTATTATATGAGAAAAACAGATTATTTTCAATACATATATCAGTCAATAATAAAGAGAGCGCTTTGAAACTTTGCCAAATGTTAGTCAATTCTATTCTTTATATTGACAAAATTTCACAGCTGTATGTACTTGGATTCTTTTTTTTTTTTCTTTTTTCAGATATTTTTCTTGTAACATAAACAAACAGGCAGTACAGTGAGTATAATGAAGGAAGTCTTGGGGCAGTATAGAATGAGTTAAATAAATTCATGTCTTGCTGATAATTTCCTCATAGCAGGTAGGTCCAGCCAAATTTTCAATTTCATAGTAGAAGCCTCATATTTGCATGCATGAAAGAATACAAAAAAGTGTTGTTGTTTTTTAAATAATAAAATTAAAAAAACAAAACAAAAACACCACCAAATTTCAAAGCAATATCTCATATAGTTTTTTAGATATGGAGTTTTGAAGTTTAAAAAAATTGGCGATTTTTGTGAATCTCGCAAAATGGCATTTTGGAACCCAGGCAGAACTGCATTCAATAGGTTATTATAGTCAAAACTCTTCAATATGATCTAAATAGTAAACAGAATACCTCAATTTTCAGTTGGCTGTTTATGTTACTGGCAGAATGCCAGTGTCATAAAATCTGGGGAAAATGCTTATTTTCTACATGTCCGATCCTGCAATTTTAATTGACTATAACTAAAAAACTATTGCATCCACATAAACATTAAAGATATTTTCAGGTACAGGAAAGACTGTAGACTTGCAAAACAGCAAATATATTCATAAAACTTGATAAATGACAGCTTTTAATATGATTATAAGAAAAAAATATGCTTGATTCAAGACAATCGGGGATAATGTGCTCAATGGGAGTTGGAAAAAAAAATCATCCTTTTGGATATTTTTCTTTTTTTTCCCCATCAATATGTATGCATCACTTTATGTAACTGTTTTATTGTTTACACTTCCTTATCTACTATCAATCAGTACAGCTGATCATACCAGTTCTACAGACAGCGTGAACTTATGCATGGTCCATATCAGTGTTGAAGTGTGAAGAGGTTGAAAGGAAACAAAGAGTCTTACAATACAGAAACAAAAGGTACCGAAGGTAGTGTTGTTTTGATATATCTCTCTCTATCTCTCTATCTCTCTCTCTCTCTCCTCATTCAAGTAACAGCGAACATTTTAACTTCTGAAGCCACAAAAGTGCACGAAATCTTGTACTTGTTTCTATAATCCTCTGTGCTAGGATATTGTCTCAACCTTTTATTCAAGCATGTCCACCTGCTGTATAATAACATTACAATGAAAGTCTAGTACTAAAGAATAAAGACAATGCTCTGTCACATCTTCCACCAATTCAGCAAGTAGCACACACACATGCATGCGAATGCTCACACACACACACACAGGCATGACACACACAAACATGCACCCATGTATCTACACACAAAACAATAAAAGGCATGTACAAACAAAAAACATCTGTGCATGTATACAAACACTTTTAAGCATACAGAAATTATTCATGTAGTATGCATAGAAGGATACAGCTAAAAGTGAAATATACAACATTAACACAAACGTATAAACCCCCCACCCCTAGCCCCTCACACACATCCACACCCACTGGCCCTGTTTGAAACGAAAGTATAATTTTATATTTTGTTATTGAAACAAAACATGAACACAATATTCCTAAACAGGAAATGCACACTCATCTTGCAAACATACACATCACACATACATATTTCTTATTACTTTGAACTTCATACTTCTTCTTCAGCGTTTGATATTGTTGGGATGCATCAGACTTGAAGTTTCGACACCCTGATGAAGCCCACGGTTTTCTCCAGGTCAGTCCAGTCACCCCAAAGCTGTGCCTGTAGCTCTGCTCCCTTGGGTCAGGACTGGTGTCGTGGATCCTCATAAGTGGGGCAGTGTTGGAGAATATGTTCTGGGGTTTGTTTACCTGTGCCACAGGGACATTCATCTGTGTGAGATATTTTTATTTGGCTCAGATGACTCGAAAGCCTGCAATGGCCTGTATGAAGTCTGAAGAGGATTGCTTGCTGGTGTTGGTGGATCGCATCTGTCCCTTTTGTCAGCACTTGGCCCTTTCTTCAGTACTGGCTGTGGTTAATTGTTTTTGCCTCTCTGTACGTCACAGGGTGGCTGAACTGCTCCATTTTACTTCCCACTTTTGACAGAGCATCAGCTTTTTCATTCCCAGTGATCCCACAGTAGGATGGAATCGACTGCAGTGTGATGGTAGACACTTGTGAGAGGTCATTTCGGGTCTTTTGTTGAGACACTTGCTGGTGGTGAGTTTGTTTTGCAGCACTTTTAGCACAGATTTGCAATCAGTGAAGAAGACGATCTTGGGTGGTAGTCTGGCTGATTCAACAACGGATTTTGCTGCATGAAGGAGAGTGCTTGTTTCTGCTCTGTAGTTGGAGTAGATTTTTCCAGTGGGAAAATGTTTTTTGTATGAGTTTTCCATTTGTGTGTTGGATGAAAATTCCTGCTCCTCCGTTCTTTACTGCTCTGTCTGGGGACCCATCAGTAAAAACATGTGTCCACTTGCTGGGATGGTAATATTTATCAATCATCTCTTGTGCCAAAGCCTTCATAACATATGGAGCTTGGCTTTCCTTCTTTTCTATTCCAGGGACGTTTGTGATGATCGAGACTCCTTCCAGGGGGATGCCTGGCTCCTCAAAAACAGGCAGCAATTCCACTTCTTCCAGGACTGTTGGTAGCAAGTCTGCATTTTTCTGGCGAAGGGATTTTGAGAGGTGGTTAAAACTCTTTTAATCCTGTTCTTGGTGGGGTTCTTGATGCTGGAGTGCACAGGATGGTCTAGCATGTGCAGCAGCTTCTCACTGTGAACGTAAACCTTCTCTTCCTGTCGTTCTTCCAAGGGCTGGAGGTTTGTGTAGTTCTCCATTGCCTGAATTGGGGTTCTCTTCATTCCTCCAGTGATCAGCCGTAGGCCCGCATTCTGTACTTATTTCAGGCAGTTGGTGTTTGTTTTTGATGCTGTGGACCAAGCAGAGCTGCCATATTCCACTGAGGGTCTTACTGTGCCCACATAAACTTTCTTCAGGATGTTACTGTTGGCACCCCATAATGTTCCAGCTAGTTTCTTCATGACGGCAAGTTTCCTTGTAGTTTTCTTCTCTGTTTCTTTGAGGTGGGGATTCCATGTTAGTCTTTCATCCAGTTTCACTCCAAGGTAAGTGGGAGTGTCATCCTGTTTCAGTACTCTTCCATTCAGGTTAAGCTTTCCTGTTTCTGGTTAGAGCAATAGCGAGAACTGTAGTTAATGTTTTGGTTGTGTTGATTTCAACACCCCATTGTCTTGGATGGTCCACTGCCTGCATCCTGTGGCTTGCAGTGCTCAGATGTTCCACAACATTCCAAGCAGCAAAATCATCAGCATGGAGGGCTCTAGAGACATGCTTGGTTAGCTTCTCTGCAATATTGTCAATGAAGGTGATGAAAAGTGTTGGGGAAATGAGAGTGTTGCCGTGACTTGTTTTGCCATCCAGTTTCACTCGCGCTGTGCAGGACTGCAGGAGGTCATGTATCCAGCTGTACAATTTCCCTTCCACTTTGTTCAGCAACTTCAGAAGCAGTCCTCTCCAGACCTTGTCAAAAGCTTTGGCCAAATCGACAAGACGGCCAGTAGCTTCTTCTTCTCTTGGAAGGTGTTTTCAATATCCTGAGCAATGTACACCAGTTGATCTTCTGTGCTTCTGTTCTTTCTGTAAGCTGACTGGGTGTTGCTGAGGAGATGTGTTTATTTTTCCATGTGTTTCAGCTGCCTTGTGTTTACCATTCTTTCCATCACCGTGCCCAGGCAGCTGAGTAGGCTGACTGGCCGGTAGCTAGATTTCTTTGTCTTGTTTTTTCTGTTTCTTTCTGATGGGAATGATGACTGCTTCTCTCCATCAGTCTGGAAGTTTCTCTAATATCATCATCCTAGATGAACAGACTGTAAATAAATAATCTGGAAGTTCCCCTATGTTCCATGATTGATTTATGGTCGGAGTTTTCCTCTAGCTGTGTGTCCTAGGTGTTTCATCATATCGTTGATAATTTTATCTTTTCCAGGAGCCTTCTAGCACTTGAGTTTCATGATGGCTGCATTTAGTTTTGTGACCGTGAAGGCTTATGTCATGGACTCTGCAGGAGTTTAGTGTTTCAATTTCTCCCTGATCTTTGTGCAGACTTCCTGAAGTCTGGCGTTGGAGACAGTGGTCTTGCTTTGTTCTTTGTAAAAGTCTGCCAAAATATTTGCTCCTTTCTTTCCACTGAAGTGCTGGCCTTCTTCCTCCAGTACAGTCTGGCTTTGTGTTGGAATTGTGTCATCATTTATGACTTTGGTGAGGGTCCAAAGTTTGCTGGTGTCTTTATCCATGTTGAGGCTGCTGGTCTTTTCGTTCTGACTTTTCTGTATCTCCTCCTTTTTTGTGTTGTAGAAGGTACCCTTGACTGCCTTGTGTTTTTGGATGTTTTCTGGTGTGGGGTTCTTTTCCATTGTGTCTCTTGCTGCATTCAGATCTGAGTGGAGCTGCTGAAGGGTGTTACTCCAGTTGGGCCTGTACTGTTTTCACTTGCCTCTAGGTATGGATTTCTTTGCAGCCTGTAACATCACTTCAGTGAAGTGTTGGACATTCTTGTTGAGGTGATTTTCTTCGCTGATGTTTTGGCAAAGGTTGTCCATTTCCTCTTCAAATATGGTCCAGATGGCTCGTTTGAAGTTCCAGCTCGTAGCCATGGAGTGTCTAGAGCATCCCAAGCTGAAGATGTTGAGAATGACTGGCAGATCATTGCTGCCTCCTAACTGGGATCTGACATCTCTGGAGGAGAATTTGTGGACATCTTCTGTAACCATTGCAAGATCTCATGTTAATGTTGTTTTCCATACTCTTGAGTAACATGTGAGCTTGCATCTGGTTGACTGATCAAAATTAGCTTGTTTTCCATCATCCAGTCCCCTAACTCTTCAACAAGTGGATCCATTTCCTCAATGCCACAGCTTGGGGAGTGGCTGTTGAAGTCTCCAATCACAAGGTGCCTTGATTCCTCAAGCTTCACTTTGTGCACCACAAGACAGGAGGCAGGAGGGCTGTAGCAGTTGGTGAAGAAGAGGTCTCTGCTGGTAGGAGGAGCTTGATGATGTGTTCTTCCTTTCCAGATCACAGAACTTCCACTGCAGGTGTGGAGTTCTTGACCTGGGTGATGATTCCTCCTTTGTGTCTGTCCTTTCAGTCTTGTCTGAAGGCCTCGTAGCCTCTGATGAAGAATCTCTGAGGTTCTTTCAGATGTGTTTCTTAAATACAGACATCTATTTTGCATTGGCGAAGAAATTCCTGCAGTTCTGGTTTCTTGTTCTTTAATCCCTCTGCATTCCATTGGGCCACCCTGAGGTTTATGTTGGTTGGCTGGTTTGTTAGGTCATACGTTTTACTCTACCTTCCCCTGACCACTGAGTTGGCAGAGGCACCAGTCGCTTGGGTGGACCCTCTTGAGGCTAAGGGCCTGGCTCCATTCCTCTCTGGTTGTGCTCCGTTCCTATCTGGTTGTCACTGATAGGAACGACGCCATGACGATAAAGTAGTCTGACGCATGACCATGATCAATGTTGCATGTGTATCCTAATCTGACCTAGAACTGTGCCATAGCTGACACACTCCGTCTTCAGCAGGCTGAGTGATTTTGATCAAGGCTGTCTCTCTAGAGAGGTGGCCTTACAGGGCTATTTGAACCCTCTCTGTCCATCATCCATCCTTTATCCACGTATGCACAAGGGATTTCAGGTGGGTGCCTTCATCCACCATTGCAGCCATTGAGAAAGTAGATGTCTCCTCTTCTGCTTGCTCCTGGTTTAAAGACCTACACTGGGAGCACAGGGGTCTAGAGGTTTTAACGCACCTCCTACCTGTCTTACGACACATGGGGCATTCTTTTAGGAGTGATTGTGTCCACCCCGTCATGGCAGGAACACCACCAGTTGGTCTAGGACTCCTTATTTGTCTAGACAAAAATCTAGCTTATTTTGCAGCTAACCCTTATATTGAACTTCATACAAATTTGAACTTGAAAATGTTTAACTCTCCTTAACATAATCACTTTGTGTAAAATCTCTCCTTTCTCGATGATTATATATACATATACATACATGTGTGTGTGTGTAATAAAACAGAAATAAGAAACAAGAATATTGTTATATCTAATACATATATATCTAGTTGATCAGTGGCATCAAAAATACAAGGTCTCCAATTTTCCACTAAACAGATGTTGCTCTTCAAATGCTTTAAGGTCATTTTATCAAGCATTTTAAAGAATAAAGAATGAACTTTTCAGTGGTGGGTTCTGTGGAAAGATTTATTTTTGTCTGGAAGTGGAGCAGAGTGTCAAAAAATAGGTAAATTTTGAACCACGTTTTTATACATCGAGTAAAAGATATCAAAGCAAAAATTAGCCCACGTAAAAGTTGAGAACATAATCTTTTATTTGATAGGTCTATTAAGTCGACTGGCTGAGAGGAGCAATATCTAGGAGCTATTTTTGTCACCAACCCTCTCAGACCAGAAGCAGACATTGGCAAACTTTTACCATACTGCGTTTTGAAGAGTGATGGGTACTCCACTTCAAGTGTTCAATTTCACTCACGCTGCCTTACACTCAAAAAGAGTAACACTTAGGGGAAAGAACAAATGTGGTATCATTTTCTTATATATTTTTCAACTGGATGCATGCAGTATTGTGCTTGCTATGATGAAGCCACTATTTCACTGCGTCACATAGCATGCCTGACCTTCCTTATTGTAGTGTTTCATGAATCTCCACTGTTTCCATTTTGGTGTTGTCTGGAGTACCAGGCTGATGCCAAGAAGGGAACATTCAGCTCTGAACACATGGGAAAATGAAGTCAGGCAGCACACTGATTAACCAGGATGGCTGGTGCCCAAATGCAATGCAAAGTCTTAAATTGGTACCAAGTTCATAACTGCATTACTGTTGCTTGGCCACAGGTGCCTAACCCAAGTGTTGTTAAAAGACTGTCATAAATTGGAGAGAGTTCCTGGCCAGTGTCACAGTAGGCTGGGCCTTCTTGCTTTGGTATGAATGGTTCTTTTGCCAATTAAACCCAAGACTTTCCTGTATCAGTTTTGTAAAGGAAGGTGGTGTGAAACTACAGGAATATACAAGTCAGTTTAAAGTTTTGATTCTGAGCAAAAAAACTTTTTTCTACAGTCCTTCCTCATCATTGTTAATCACCTCCAATGTGGAATCCACTCTATCAACTATGGACACCACTACCTGGAGATCCCAAGGTATGCTACTGGGTTTCTCCTGAAAGGTGATAGGTGGAAATCACTGTCTGTACTCTTACACTGGCACATATAGGGGGAAGAAAGACACACTGTCACTTTGATACTTCACTGTTATCAGCTTAAAAGCCCTTGTGAAAGGGAGGGAGGGTACAGCGTCTTTTTTCCAGTCTTTCCACTCCAAAGTTTGAACAATATAGGGAAATCAAGGTAATCAAACTTTCTTTCCATTACACGACCAACATCGACTTGCCAATGATTCTGTCATGATTGATGCATGCTGGGTATTTTCGTGTCTCCATAACACTCCAAACACTGAAATGGATTACAGGATCTTTAACATGCATATTTGATTTTCTGTGTGTGTAATACACACAAAGGGGGTTCAGGCACAAGCAGGTCTGTACACATGTCAACCTGGGAGATCGAAAAATTTCCACCCTTTACCCACCAGGCATCGTTACCGAGATTTGAACCCGGGACCCTCAGATTGAAAGTCCAATGATTTAATCACTCGGCTATTGCGCCCTTCAATTAATTAACGTATAGCAAGTATTTTAGCATGCATCTGAGAAACACATCATATAATTACATAAACCAAATTGACCACCCAAATGATGGGTGCAATAGCGTTGGACTTTCAATATGAGGGTCCCAGGTTTGAATCTCGGTTATGGCGCCTGGTGGGTAAAGGGTGGAGATTTTTCCAATTTCCAAGGTCAATATATGTGCAGACCTGCTTGTGCCTGAACCCCCTTCGTGCATATACACAAGCAGAAGATCAAATACGCACTTTAAAGATCCTGTAATCCATGTCAGCGTTCGGTGGGTTATGGAAACAAGAACATACCAAGCATCCACATCCCCGAAAGTAGAGTATGGCTGCCTACATGGTGGGGTAAAAACGGTCATGCACGTAAAAGCCCACTCGTGTACATACGAATGAATGTAGGAGTTGCAGCCCATGAGCACAGGAGGAGGAGGAAGAGAGCTACCCTTACTTTTTTTACAACCCACAAGAATTCTGAACTGATCAACCCCTTCAGTGCCACTGTGAATTACCCTTTTTGGATTCCTGTGTCCCAGGCCAAAATTTTGCTTTCTTGGGTAGGTTAATTTAACTGTTCACTGCTCATTCCTTTATTGAGATATCTCAAAGATTTTTGGCACATTTTTTGCTTATACCCCTGGCTATGATATGACAATAAATTGTTAGCCATTATCAGTAAATGATATGGATAAATGATATTTTTCAGAGAAAAAAACAACTTTCAGAAAATTAATACACAATTCTACATGATAAAAAAAAAAGAACTGGTTGGAAAAACAGGCTTTCATGTACATTTACAAACTGAAAACAAAAATATATAACATACTGGTACTGCCAGTGCATAAACTTGGCATGGCATTCCATGAAACAACCCTACTGGTAATACTGACTACTGTGTGCCAGGGCAAAATATTGCTTTCCTCAGCAGGTTCACTGAACTGTTCATAGCTTGTTAATTTACTGAGATATCTCTAGAGCATTGGTATGCTTTTTCCTTATACCACTGGCTGATGTGACAAGACAATTGTTTGATATTATCAATAATTGTTATACTAAACATGGATAAACATGGTATTTTTCATAGAAAAAACGCCACAAAACCTGGTTTTCATGTGTATTTACAAACTGAGAATAAACATATAAAATATACATGAAATGCCAGAGCACAAACTTGGCAAGGTAGTCCATGAAACAACCCTACTGGTAATACTGTGTGCCAATGCTAAATATTGCTTTCCTCGGCAGGTTCACTGCACTGTTCACAGCTCATTCATTTATTGAGATATATCATAATTATGTCTGGCATGCTTTCTGGCTATGATGTGACAACACAATTGTTTGATATCATCAGTAATTGTTGTAGTAATCATGGATATACATGATATTTTTCAGAGAAAAAAAAGCAACACTTTCAGAACATAGCCGTATTTGGTTTGTTTTCTTTTCTGGTGTCATTCTGTGGAGGTAGAAATAGACCTTTTACATGCATAAAAATCATCTTCACTTTAAGATGTCTAAACAGTTATCTCATTCAAAATAACTGAGAAAAAAGCAGATTTAAAATCCACATTCATGTCCTGTCATAAAAAATGTTTACTTTCTTTCTGCATCTCCTTATAGTTTTTGTGCCAGAATATTACTTTTAAGAAGAAAACACACACACACACACAAAAAAAACCCAAAAAACTGATTCCTCAAAATTCTTCAGCAAGGGGACAGCACTTTTTCTCTCTTTTTTTTTTATATATACAAAATTTTCTATCACTGAAAGGGTTTAGAAAAAGACAGAGCCACAAAGGAACACACAGAGAGAGGAGTTTGTGTGTGTGTGTGTGTGTGTGTGTGTGTGTGTGTGTGTGTGTTTGAATGCAAATGTGTGAAAGGTGTGTGTGTGTGTGTGTCTGAATGCAAATGTGTGAAAGGTGTGTGTGTGTGTGTGTGTTGTGTGTGTGTTGTGTGTGTGCGTGCCTGCATGTGTGTGCAAGCAGAGCATATGCATGTGCATGTATGTACGCGAGTGTGTGTGAGTAAACTTACCTTAGCTCATGACAGCCATTACTTAGGGCTTGTAAGGCAGTGTCGGTGATGTTCAGACAGTTGGACACACACAGTGATGTCAATGTCTGACAGTGTTTGCTAATGGCAATGACTGCATTGTCACCTATTTCCTGAGAAACAACAAAAATGAGACAGCTTTCGCAATGACAATAATGGACAGATATATCCAGGAACATTACAGGTATTTTAGCAAGGAATGTAACAGACATTAGCCAGGAACATGACAGTTTTAGCCAAAGACACAATAAATTATCCATAGTTTTAACCAGGAACATAATAGGCGTTTTAGCTAGGAACGAAACAGTTTTAGACAGGAACATAACAGACATTTTAGCAAGGACATAACAGGCCTTTCAGCCAGGAGTATAACACACAGTTTTGTCCAGAAACATAACAGACATATTAGCTAGGAACATTACAACCATTTTTGCCATGAACATAAGACAGTTTTAGCCAGGAACATAACATTAAAAGTTTTAGCAAGGAATACAACTTTTCTGTGATGACACAACAAACCAAAATATCTTTTGCAGTTTCAGACATTCTGGTAATACATGAATAACAAGAACTAATCATAGAACATACAAATCTGTTTTTTTTTCTTTCCCGTATACTTACACATAATCTTCAGCCTCATAAAAAACATAATTTCAATCATTCTTCATTTGGGATACATCTTTTTTTTAAAGTTACATAATATTGTTAAACAAATCATACTAGAAAGCTTACTTGGGATAAAAAATCACAAATGCTGAGTTTTGTTTGGAAATAGTTTATTGCCTGTGCTACAAATAGCTAATAAACGATTAAAGGTTAAGGGCCATCATGGCAGTGACTTTATATCCACTATGTCTAGGGCTTGGCAAAGCAAGGTGGGGCCTAATCCTCTCCTCCCGCAGTTTTAACATTCCCTGACCAAAGTGAGGAACCCATTTACACTTGGGTGTGCCTTTCCCAAGGACACACAACCCTGCCCACCACTGAATACTGGATCAGAAGTCCAACACTTAACTGATCTTGCCAAGGTGTCTCCAATAAATGGTAGCAAAACCAAACAGGTTCTGGATCACAACTTTGAAATCAAAGATCAGTTTTTAATTTCTTAACATGTAGAATGACCAGACTGACATATCACTTACTGGATTGCCTTGAACATTGAGTTTTTTCAGGTTGTGGCAGTTGGTCGCAAGTTGCTCAATGCCTGTGTTTGTCACCTGAAAGAACACTATGAATTTTGATAGGAACTCATGCAAACATTGTCCTATGCTGATGACATCAACTCCTTGAGAAAATGTGGAAAAAGGATCTTCGATACACTAACTCTCACCTGTTCTCAGAAAATGTTGAGTTTTGCTGAAATCACCACATTGGCGTCATACGAGATTCAATATCAGACACTCACCAACATGCAAACTACTAATATTATATAGCAAATGAAAGACAATTGAATACTTTTTCACATGAAATCCATGTTTTATTGATAACATGAACCAGAGATGAATGACATCTACTCAAGTTAGGCCTTATGGGTATAAACATTTGTTTTTTTAAATCAAGAAGTCTCCAAGAACTTTTTTTTTTCCTTTTCTTTCTGCAAGGTTCAAAATCAGTCAGAGTATTTGACACAAACCACAAAATGATATCAGAAACAATTTTGCATTATAATATCAGATATACGATATTGCTAGCACACAGAAAGATAGTACCCATTACCATCAAAAACGTTGAAAATCTCCACTCAGACATCATTCAACACACAATATAAGACACTCATAAGCATGCAATAACACCCATGTTGTATATCAAATGAAAGAAAATTGAAGAAGCTTTCACATAAAATCCTTTTTGTAATGACATCATTAGTCAGTCATGAATAGCATCTAATCAAATATTTTCTCACACATTAAAATATACGGTAAACTGTGAACAACAACAACAAAATCTACAAGCTGCATTGTCAAAATCTTTTCAGAGTATTTCATACAAACTAAAAAAATAATACCAGAAACAGTTCTTGTTTTCTGCTGTCAGGCATGTGACATTTGTAGTACTCAGTAACATAGTATTCATTATCAGAATAAAGCTTGAAAAATTAGCGTACAACAATATCAGCAGGCAAACACAGAACACCAATTACAAATTACACAGATTAGTTCTTACTATTCAACACACAGTGATAAGCAGTCACAGAACTGCTAAAAATGTCTAAATAAGCTGAATCAGAGTAAAGGAAAAGTCATGTTAGTTTTGGCTAGATATAAATCATGATCCGCTGTTAACCTGAGTGACAGCCTAGCTGTATGACAGAAAAGACAGTTCCTCTCTTTCTGAAAACAACGTGTCACAGCTTTCACACTTCAAAGAAATTTTTCTTCTTTTTTTTTCTTTTCCAAAACTGGCAAAAGGTAACAGCAATTACAGTTCCTTCTAACATCTATCCAAGACAGGGTGAACAGGTGCGCGTCAGGACCATGCTCTTGTGCATTCATATCAGTATATTCACAAAGTGTGGATACTAATTTCACCGTAAAAAACATTTTGAAAAAACTTGAAGCTGTGGTGAACCTCCTTGAATCTTCATGTGTCCAACATCAGTTAAGTAGAATCCAGGCACATGTGAAGGCTGAAATGGAAGCACTGGCTAGCTTGGCCCTGGATCTGTATCTTTGTAACTCCCTGTTCTGAAGTCAGATATAAAACATAATAAATATACAATAAAACAGCACTGTATACAATACTTCAATTCTGCCAATTCTCCAACCAACCAGTAATGTGAGAACACTGAAAGTTCTGAACACCTCTCTATCAGTTTCACAGTTTGCGAATGAATGTAAACAAAAGACTCAGTTCCATAGCAACACTTCAAACTGTCGAATTTTAGCCTTGAATTTTACAAACAATCATTTCAAATGTGTAAAAAAAAAAAATACACTGTTGATATGCATGGAACAAATTCTGAGATCAAAAATAGAGGAGCAACACTTACATAGATCTTGTTTGCCCAACCTATTTTCTCACACGTACCTTTCTGGGTCAAAACGGGTGCCAGTCAGATTTTGCCACTCAGTGCTTCCAGTGCCCTCTTCAGCGTCATCATCAAGGTTCCAGTTGTCAGAAAACTCACTATCTGACATTATCTGGTTACTATCAGAGTCTGACAAACTCATGGTTGAAGAGAAATTAAGCAAAAGCATTGTGGAGTCTCGAAAATGAAGAAATCCAAGATGCAGAAGTGCCACGTCAAGCAGTTCCATGTTTTTTCTGATAAATAAATCTAATACAATTTCTACTTTTTTTGTTTATTTTAATCTTGACAGATACTGAAAAATAGTTTTAAATACGAAAATTTAAGGTAGCAAACTGGTGGGAGTTATCCAATTGAGTTCTATAAGATGTCAGCTGACGTCCTGCAAAAAGGTTTGCCATAGTGCCCATAAGACGTCCACCGACATCAAGCATTATTGATTTCTCCTTCATTGAAGTTTGGTACAATAAATATAAGCAGACTGTGAATGGTTTGTTTAACTCTTTCCAGGTACGTTATAGCGTACCTCATGCGCACAACGCTGCATTACTGTGGTATGCTATAGCATACTGCCAGTTTAAAAATTAACTGTTCATAGGTTAACAGTCTTGTGTGAAACTAAATGGCACAGCTCTGTTCTAAAGTCATCAAAAAATGCACCTGTACTTTTATTGTGGCTGAGAATACTTTTGTTTGAGTATAATACATGCAAGCATACAGTCACCCAACTCCGCCAGCTCTGTCTTAGTTTCAGAGACAGTGACTCAGCAGCAAACGAACATGTGGCTGTGAATATCAGTTTGCATGTGTCCAGGTGACACTGATACGGAGTCGATAGTGAATATCCACTGTGAGTACACATTTGCCCATTCTTTTACTATAAATAGTAAGTGTATATGGTTACAAAGACCACATTTGTAAAAATTTCCATTATATAAGAAAAACTTATCCCCTTTATGCCAGTTGTGAAAAACACAGAAAAACTTATCCCCTTTATGTCAGTTGTGAAAAACATTGATTATTTTTTCAAACTGATAAATCAGTCAGTAATAAGTGAGTATTTTGAAACTTTGCCATGTGTTAGTTCATCCTATTCTTTATATTACCAGAAAATTTCACAAATGCATGTGTTTGCACTCTTTTTTAGATGTTTTTCTTGTAACCCTTACAAACAGCCAGAGAGTATCATGAAGGAAGTCAATGGGCAGTACAGAAATTAGAATGAGTTAATGTGTCTGGATTATAAATATACTATTCAAGTGAGCATTCATCAGGTGGAAGACCCCTTTTTGACTCACTTGTGTAAACAAAGTGAGTCTGTTTTAACCCGGTGTTTAATTGTCTGTGTGTGTGTGTGCGTGTGTGTGTGTCTGTGTCTATGGTAAACTTTTAACATTGCCATTTTCTCTGCAAATACTTTGTCAGTTGACACCAAATTTGGCATAAAAATAGGAAAAATTCAGTTCTTTCCAGTCATCTTGTTTAAAACAATATTGCACCTCTGGGATGGGCATAAAAATATTAAAAAGAAGCCAAATTATATGCAAACTGAATTTACTGTTATATTTGTATTTTTTTATTCTCTAAACTTGGCACTTTGATCTGATATTCTGACACAGCAGCAAGAGCAGTCAATTTTATCATTTCTTGTTCAAACAGGAACTTCTTTTGCTAAGCATGGAAGCTATATTTCTGGTGCATGTCTTTGGTGCAGATAGTAAAAAAGGGAAATGAATCTGTAATTAATGCTAGGGGGCTTAATTTGCTTTAAACTGATCTTTCTCATCTTAAACATTACATCTTGAAATTATACTCGATACATAAAAAGCTTGTGTGTTTTACTCTCAGTGTACACGGCTTTCACTATGTTCATTCGCCCAAGTGGTCTTTTTCAGAAAATACTAAAATCAATACTACGAGTGGACTTCTTAGATCTATTGGCTGAGCCCTGAAGGGCATGGGCAAAAATCAACTGCGTACACATATTTATACATATTCAAAGCGTGTGCTCATATTCCCTGCGAACACGAAGGACGCCATTTTGTTTCAAGTTGTTGAACTGCCCGTTCAATCCTATATTCAATCGACAATACACGATAACATGTGATGGAAAGTTGGAGGAAACCGTTAAATATTTATTCCGAGAAAGATTTGTGAATGCCTCATCACTTACTGGATTATGCCCCAAACTGCCATAAAAAATCCAGTCGGAATTCACAGTTAAAAATAAACCATGAGAGTTAATACCCTTGATGAAACGTAAACATTTCCAGTCCTGACTTTTCTCAAAATTAATTCCTTTTCACTTCATACGTCGTTTAGAGGTACTCGTACTTGGCTCTACATGTTATTAGTTTAACAAAATACTAAATTTTCATATCAACTTTAAAACTATAAAACTAGAATGAACATAAAAGAGAAATTGAATCGACCGTGTCGTACATTCCCGGCGGGTGTAACTAAACTTGTAGGCCTACATCTATCTAGATCCAGAGAAAATGGCTAACTGTTGCAGTGTGATTGCGGTGATAGCCACGTCTCCTTTACCGCAGACTTAAAAAGAATTCTTAACTGCCCTTAAAGATTTTTTGAATGCCCAAGATACACCAAAATAATATGATTTAAACAGGGTTCTCACTGCGAATACCGCAATCGGTTTATCGCCCTTTAAAAAAAGCATGTTTAAATGTTACAATTTTGAACGTCAGTGAAGGAGTCACGATAGCGTATTGAGTAAGACAGTTTCTTCTCACCCAAAGAAGCTGGTTTCGAATCTGCCTTCAGGGCTTTTTTTTTTTTTTTTTAACCCAAAGCTTTATAATAACAAATACAGAACACATTTTAACGATTAGATTTTTTTTTTTTAAGTGTGTCACAAGTGAGTCTTGAAGGCCTTGCCTCTTGTTTCTCAATGATTTGCTAACTGGACCACTTGGGCACTTATGTTCAGAGGGTATGCCTCACACGCCAAAAAGGAATCAGACACTTTGTCAAGTGAAAACAGTGGTCCCAGTCAGCAGATTTACACAAATTTGCAAGCTGTGCCAATGACCATGTACAAATATAATAATGAGAGATGGATCTGTTTTGCCTTATGACTGGTTCAAACTCGGAGGTGATGACAATGACTGTGATGAAACAGACAACAACATCTGACTCTTTCTCAGTCCATCTATCCAATCAGACATTATTTCTGAGTGAGCGACCATGTCTGACAGTGAAGGCAAAATACTTTGGTATAATCTGAGAAGAGGGGGAGGAGAGATAGTGGAATGGTGTAAGACAATAGGTCGAAGGCCAGATAGAGGACGTGATTAGTGGGCATGGTCCAGCAGCAAATTAATCGTCTTTTCACAGTATTATCTACTGGAGAATGGCAACAGCCAATCAATTATCCACGATTTTCTTGAAACCTGGTTGACAGACAATATATGGGAATCACATGCTTTTTACTTTTTCACCCTTTTTGGTCACTGATCTGTTGACCTATTTATTTAAAGAGGAGACGAACTGAATCAACAGCAGACACTTTGTTGAATCAGTTACAACCAGGCAGAAGGCAGTATCATAAAAACGCTCTCCACTGAAGTGGGACACTCTTTTGATACATGAACTGGCAATAGGCAAACGGTTAAAGTACTGGACTTTCAATCTAAGGGTCCCAGTTTCAAATCTCAGTAACGGCACCTGGTGGGTAAAAGATGGAGATTTTTCCTATCTCCCAGGTCAACATATGTGCAGACCAACTAGTGCCCAAACTCCCTTCATGTGTACAGTACACCCACACAGAAGACCAAATACACACGTTACAGATCCTGTAATCCATGTCAGTGTTTGGTGGGTAATGGAAAAAAGAACATGCCAAGCATGCACACCCCCAAAAATGGAGTATGGCTACCTACATGGCAAGGTAAATAAACAAAATGGTCATACATGTAAAATGGTCATACATGTAAAATGTTACACACCTGTCTGTGTGCATGACTGAAATCTAATTGAATGACACAGAAACGAAGGATAGCGCCCAAAGGCAGCTGTCAGTCAGCTCTACCCAGACAGGCAGTCTGTTGTGCAAATAACCCTGTTTGTAAGCTTGGTTTATGAACAAAGATAGGTGCTATGCAAGTATCCATATCATCATTCATTCATTCTTTTGGTTTAAGAAAGGTTGATGGCTCACTCTCTGAAAACATGACTGACTTTTTTAAAAATTGTGATGAAACCCACATGTCATTGCTGTGACAATTATTCAATTACATCAATACTACTGTTGTGTTGTGATTGTTATCATAAACTGAAAGCTGTTTTATCTTTATAATATATATATATATATCCATCACCAATACTGCTCAAAGCGCCTTACATCATAGTTGACTATAAACATGCCTTAAAAAAAACATATCAACCGCTATCTGACAATGCCTGAATAGTTACCTAAATTCAAAATGATATGGCAAAAAGTCCAGATTTAGAATCCACATTCACTTTCCTTCACAAAAACATTTATCTTTATTCCATATCTCCTATAGTTTTTGTGCTAGATTTTGAAAAAATATTATTACCCCTGAATCCTCAAAATTCTGCGGCAAGGGGAGAACACGTTTTTCCAAAATTCTCTGGCACTGAACTGGTTAAAAATAGTGAGCTACCTCTTATTTAAGACATGTCTGTGTCTGTGAGTCTACGTGTCTTTCTCTCTCTGTGATGTTTGTGCGCATGAATGTGTGTGTGTCCCCAATATCCACAGTTAATGGCTCACATTTGGGTGAACTATATTGATTTTTTTAATTTCCATCTGCTCATCTGTTTAACTGGATGCTTGGCTGATTAGTTGGTCTATAGTTGGCCGACTGCTTGGTTGCCTGGATGCCTGGATGATAGATTGGTAGAGTTGCATGTGTGTGTGTGCATGTGTGTGTGTGTGCATGTGTGTGTGAGTGAGTGTGCGTGAGTGTCAGCACGTTTCAATATGTGTATGTGCCAACTTAACCAAGGATGCTATGTAAGCATTTCAGTCTACATTCAAGCTTGAAATAGGCCAAAGACAAAAGTGACAGAGGCAAGGGGCATAACTCCGTGTAATCTCAACACCAAGTTCAAAGCACCATCCATTGGTGACACGCAGCTTCATGCTGAGTAATGATTTCTCCATGATGTGACATGGATGCATGTATGGTGGCAGCTCATACTTTCTCCAATTTTTTAGATAATAATTATTGTATGCCATACCCACCATCATCATATTATGTAAACACAAACATTCATTGGCTGACACACACACACACACCTGCACCTTCCCCAGATTACTTACCCCCAGACCGCGGGCAATAAAGGTAGTGAGGTGTTGCTGACTGGACTTGGACAGAATGTTGATTCCCTCATCGGTCATGCGAACACACCAGGAGATGTCAATATACTCCAGGCGTGGACACCCCTTGCTGACAGGAATAAACTATCATATTGATTAATTGATAAAACTACTTGTATAGCAACTATGCTCAGTCAGTGATCATGCTCTGAACACTTTACAAACACGGAGTCATTTGCAAAACAGGCTGCTTACCAAAGTGCGGAGTCATTTGCAAAACAGGCTGCTTACCAAAGTGCGGAGTCATTTGCAAAACAGGATGCTTACCAAAGTAGAGCTGACTGTGAGCTGCCTTTAGGTGCTCATCATTCATCTTCATTGATTTCTCATGTCATTCATGATTCAGTCAGGCTTCAGTCACAAGTGTACACACACACCGTGACATGTATATCAATGTAGGTTATACAATAACATTTCACTAGGGACAACTCTCTTGTTCCTGTGGGTTCTTTTACATGCACTTAGTACTCATTACACATGAGACTTACGTCATCTAATCTGAATAACTAGCATCTACACTACCACTCAGGGTGTAGTGGAGGGGGAGAAAATTTAGTGCAACTTAAGTCAAATGAATCCATTTCAAGTGCGTAATTAGGAAAAAACAAAACAAAAAAAACAAGGATAATACAATGATAAAATATGCACATCATCTAAACAAAGCACATATCACTTCCCACACAAATATGTCATTTATAAGCTATGCTTTTCACTGGGGCAACCTGAACCCTTCCACTGCAGTTTATCATTGCTTTAAAGCTTGTCCTGCAATAATCTTGGCATGGAAAAAAGCTTCCAGAATAGAGGCTGAAGGATAAATCAATCAATTATGTTGTTTACTGAGGATGGATAGATGCCTGACCTGCTTAACCAATAAAGTCTTATACCCTTACCAATTCTGAAAACGATGTTAACCCATTTCATCCCAAGTAAATCTAATAAATCTCATTACTTCAGACCAAGTTATTTTTACTTCTCACAACAATAATATGTAAAAACATTTTGTTTCTGAATGCAATGTAGTAAAAAATGGTGTGTGTGTGTGTGTGTGTGTGTGTGTGTGTGTGTGTGTGTGTGCATGTGTGTGTGTGTTGTAAAGTGATTACTGAAGCATGATTATGTTTCTTCTTGGTAGTCAATCATAGTCCAAAAGATGACGTAGTCTGTGCTCTCAGTAATGAGCACAAGTGACTCCTCAATTCAAGACTGAAAGCACACAAGGTGCCCACAGGTATTACAACAGAAGTCTGTTGTCAAGAGAGAGGTGACTGCTATGTGACATGTTTTTTGCAGCAGCAAGACGTTGTTGCCAGTCCTCTTCAAAGTCAACCGTCATTTTGAAAATGAGAGACCTCCATGCTGGTCTGTTTCCTGCAGAGTCTTCAAATTCGGGAGGCTGTATGCTGCTCCACCTGAGGTAGCTCCTCAATGTCCTTATACCTCAATTTGGGCCTTCCCTGCCCCTGCCATCCATTCTGATCAAATGGCCATTCCAGTGAAGCTGAGCCTTCAGCAACACTGACTCAATGCTTGTTGAGCTATCTCTGTCCAGCAGTTCTTGGTTTTTGACTCTGTCCTGCCAGCGGATGTTCATGATAATGCGCGGCGACCTCATACAGAACTGTCCCTATGGAACTGTTGCATCTGCTTGATGTGCCGGTGATACAGGTTCCATGTATCCATGGAGCAGTGTAGAAATGACATTTTTGGAGACCTTGATTTTTGCTGACAGTCTGATGCCTTTCTGCTGGAGGACCTTCACTCTCAGTCTTCAAAGTGCTTGGCTGGCCTTCTGGATTTAGGATGTAATCTCTTTGTCCAGTGAACAAGGCAGGCTTGTGTTTGAGGCTGCTTGAATCATATTTGGCTAACTTGAAGAGTAGAATCCAGACTGACCATAAACTCATAACCTACAGAACCAAGAAAAGTAATTCTTCTCTAATACAGAGCATAGACAAGAGAGGCAAGGCCTTAAAGACTCACTTGTGATACACTTTTTAAAAAAAATCCAAGCTTTTTATGTCTTGAGTATAATGCATTTACTGTCATATTTATATTTTTTGTATTCTCTAAACCTGGCACTTTGACCTGCTATTCAACCCAACTAAAGATCTGTCATTATTATCATTTTTTGTTCAAACAGGAACTTCTTTTGCCAAGCATGGAAGTTTTGTTTATTGCAAACGTTTTGGTGCAGACAGTAAAATAAGGGAAATTACTCCTCAGGGGACTTAGTTTGCTTTAAACTGATCTTTCTCATCTTAAACATTACATTTTGAAATTATACTCAATACATAAAAAGCTTGGATTTTTAAAAAAAAGTACATCACAAGTGAGTCTTGAAGGCCTTGCCTCTCTTGTTTCAAAATGTAATGTTTAAGATGAGAAAGATCAGTTTAAAGCAAATTAAGTCCCCTAGCATTAATTAGAGTAATTTCCCTTTTTTACTATCTGCGCCAAAACGTTTGCAAAATAAATAAAACTTCCATGCTTAGCAAAAGAAGTTCCTGTTTGAACAAAAAATGATAATTATGACTGCTCTTGTTGTTGGGTCGAATATCAGATCAAAGTGCCAAGTTTAGAGAATACAAAAAATATAAATATAACAGTAAATGCAGTTTGCATATAATTAGGCTTCATTTTTTATTTTTTTGTGCCCATCCCAGAGGTGCAATATTGTTTTAAACAAGATGACTAAAAAGAACCAAATTTTTCCTATTTTTATGCCTAATTTGGTGTCAACTGACAAAGTATTTGCAGAGAAAATGTCAATGTTAAAGTTTACCACGGACACACAGACACACAGACAGAGACAACCGAACACCAGGTTAAAACATACTCACTTTGTTTACACAAGTGAGTCAATAAAGTGTGGAACTTGCCTGTATCATCTCAGAGGATTTAAATGTTAGAATGTTTTAAATTGTTAGTAACATCCTTACTCTGGCCTATCCTGACATGACATGGTGTCAGGGTGAAGTTCACAAACTTTTCATTCAAGAACCAGCTTGAACCTACAGCAATTTGATGAAATGATCATATTCAGCAGTGACAATGCTGAAGTTTAATTCCCCTGAGCTGTTTGACTTCAGTTGACCAGAGACTTGGGAAAAATCTCCAAATGGCATAAATGTTTTTTGTGTGTTCATATTGCAACATAGTTAACCCAAGAGACTTGCAAAGTTCATGTCAGTAGCTATGGGAAGAGAAGCAGAGAAAATTTTCTCCTCATTTACATTTCCTGAGGAGTGTCTTGCAGATCTCGAACACTGATCAAAGGGATAAGGGGTTTGTGATCTGCCTGTAATGTGAAGCTTGGTAGTCCACCAAGACAGCGTTCAAACAGCAGACAGGCATTCTTTCTCGATCTGTGCATATTTTCTTTCAGCAGGGGTCAGAGTTCAAAAACAGAAAGCCACAAGTTTCAAGACGTTGCCATGCTGCCGTAGAAGAACACCACCAATTCCAAATGAACTGGCATCAGCGTTGACAACTGTTTGCTTTGACAAATTGTAGAATTCAAGTGTTGGTGCTGAAGTCAAACGTTTCTTCACCTTTTCCATCGCATCACGCTGGCCTGGACCCCAGGACTATGCTTGCTTTTTCTCAAACAACTGGAACACGGGATGAAGGATTCTTGATAAATTTGGGATGTATCTTATTCTACCGTGATAGGTGACCATACCAAGCATGCAGTGTAGTTCCTCAATGTTTGTATGATCAGGCATGTTGGTTAATGCTGCAACTTTTTCTGGGCCAGCAGAAATCCCATGCTTGCTGATGACGTGACCAAGAAACTTTATCTCCTTCTTTTGGTATTCACACTTCTCTTGGTTCAGCTTCAGGCTCACAGGTGTTTTTCATGTTTGTCGACATTCTTGCTGTGGACCAAGATATTATCAAAGTAACAGACGACATTCTGGTCATCCCCAAGGATGTTTCCATAGTTTGCTGGAAAATCTCTGGAGCACTAGAAATTCCAAATGGCAAATGCTTGTTGAAGTATCGGCCACAGGGAGTTATGAACATTGTGAGTTTCACTGTTGATAGCTTTAGAGGTATCTGCCAATACCCAGATCTAGCATCAAGATCTAAAGACTGTGGAACCTTGAAGCCTGTGCAGGATGCCATCAAGAGTTCGTAGAACACAGCGCTCACAGCAAACTGCTGCGTTAAGTCTTTTGTAATCCGTACAGAATCTGACCACTCCGCTTTTCTTTAGAACTACAACCACTGGGCTACATCAAACAGCTGCTTCTTTGATGGGTTCTATGATTCCTGTGTCTTCCATCCTGTGATGTTCAGTCTTGATCTTGTCGAGGAGGGGAACAGCAACTCTCCTTGCTGTATCAAGACTGTATGACTTAGCATTGTCATGCAGACTGATAGTGACTGGCTTGCACTGAACTGGAGTTTCTATCTCTTTCATTGGAGACTCATGAGGAGCTTGATGATTGGACTGATCTACTTCGTCAATGCTTTTTCTCACAACACCACTGAGTAGATTGTCTGTGTCTGTATCAATGACAAATAAGCACAGAGAACAAGGAATATCACTGAAGTAAGCAAATGCTTCAAATTCTCCTTCACACTTCAGTAGGCCACCTGGACTTCGATAGTTTGACTGTTGTAGGTGATATCTGAGGATGGCTGTGTAGACCCTTATATGTTTTCTTTGAAAGGATTGACACATCAGCACCTGTGTCAGTCTTGAAGTCTACAAGATCATCATCAAAAGTTTCAGTCGCTCACCATGGAGGTTCACAAGTTGGAGCAATGATGGAACCAAAGAAATATCATTCTACTTCTTCGTCGACAACATACACACCACTTTGATGACAGTACAAAGCAAAATGATTGTACTTTCCACAGCTTTGACATTTCTTCCCTCTTGTTGGGCAGTTATTCTTATTATGAGGTTGACCACCACAATTTCCACATTTGCTGCTTGTTTTGTTGCCACCTGTACCCTTAATTCCATGATGACCACCACGATGACCACCATGACTGCTGAAGGCATCTCCTCTTCCACTGGACTTGGAGTGGTAATTCCCAGAATGGCGATTTCCTGTTTCCTTGGAAACATGCATTTGCATGACTTTGGTGATTGCCACGTCCACCATGTGTTACAAAGTCAACAGCAGACAGTTGCTCTGTTAGTTGGTTCTTGACCTGTTCATGTTGGCATGCTTGGGTGATTGCTTGAACAAGAGAAAGTTGAGGTTGAAACTGCAATTTTTCTGAGAATTCACAGTCACACAGCCCAACAACTAGTCTGTCTCTTACAGCACTATCTTTATCATAAAAGTCATAGTCTGTCTCTTACAGCACTATCTTTATCATAAAAGTCAGCATGTTCAGCCAAATAATACAAAGTACAAACAAAAGTTTCAAAAGGCGCTTGTGAAATGAGGTGAAACTGGGCCTTCTCATGGATGACATTTACACTGGGAGTAAATGACAGTTGTACAAATAATGACGTCATCAAAAGTAGTTTGAGCTGGATCATCATCATTTTGCTGTGGTTCAGTGATAATGTTGAATGTATTATAAATCTTTTCAGCATCTTCACCCCTTGAATATATGAGTGCACTGACCTGAACATCAAAACCCCCTGAAGAAAGTTTAGAAGCAGTTCTGTACCGCAAAAACCTTTGTCGCCATGCTGGCCAACTTTCAGGGTGTGAAAAGTCAAAACCTTCCAGTGGTTTGACGACATGTTTAAATCAAAATAAATTTCAGTTCATCCACATGAGGAAAGGAAAATAAAGATCAATAATAATCCACACGAAGAAAGACAATGCCATAAGGCTTACATGACCTCACAACTATACTAGACTAGTACTATTATTTTCTAGGTCTAGATCTACGACTTGCAGTTCCTCAAGAGGATTCATCAGTCTAGACTGCCACTTTGCCTGTAAACAAAAGTTCGCTGGAAATGTCATGAAGTTCTTTTAAGCACTGCCACCATGTTATGATAAAGCAGACACACACAAGACGTGTCAGAGACAGTTATCCAATGAACAGTAACTAGTGCAGAGGACTTGTTACATGCGCCATGCAAAACAAACTGTTGAAGATCAAAGAGTGACTGCGCATGCTTGCATGAAACCAAATGCTATTAATATTACAGCTATGGTTTCGTGTTACAATATCATAACATGCACCCAACTGACAGGCGCTTTTTCTTCTATGAAATGGAAAAGCACATTTACATGTTTCTGAGTAGCTCTCACATCCCTGTTGATGTACAAGTATCTGAAGCATGACTGTGTAAACTGAATCAAACTCACTAGAAAGTAGATTCCAGAAACAAGTTCCTTGTTAAGTGGTCTTTGTGACTACACACTCACACCATGAGGGACTTATAACATGAGATGAAGATCAATCAATCATATTGATTACATCCCTACCAATAGTGAAGACATCTGACACAAGGGTTACCCCTCAGCTCACACTTTACAAATTTGTTATCCCACTGACTGTGTGTGTGTGTGTGTGTGTGTGTGCTCGTGGTGTGAGCCACCTTTGTTTTATTTGATTTTTAGACGTGGAGTGGCTGATGATTGAATGTCATTTTAATACCCCGTGCGCATACCAAATTCTATTTGAAGCCAATAAAGAGCCAAACACACTATTTTCATTGCAGTGCTGACCACAATGCAGAACACAAAGAAAGCAAAGTCCTAAAAAAAAAAAATAAATAAAAAAAAATTACAAAAAAAGAAAACAGCCAGGAAGAAAATGAAAGGAGATACACAGACTTTCATCTTCAGTTTCAAGGAGGAGCCAAAGCATGCAGACGCTACACCATATCCACTTAAAAAAGATAAAAGAAGCAAATGACTGTTGCATATACCCAATACACTGATCAGGCCTTGTGACATACAGCTATTACCTGAGAGCCTCCAGAGCATCATCAGTGAGGTTGGTACAGGAACTGACATCCAGCTTCCTCAGACGATGGCTGAATAGACCCAAATTCAGGCATGTCCTGCACAAAACACACTTGCATTTATGCTCCTTAAAATAGACTTTTAATTCTTGAAAAGACATGTCTGCTTCTTAAAACTGACATATCTGGTTCTTAAAAAGTCTTTTTTGTCTCCTTTAAGGAGCAGATGTTCCTGCACTTTGTTTTGTTGTCCACTGCAAGAGACAGTTAACCTCTTTAGTGCCCCACGATATATATATATATATATATATATATATATATATATATATATATATATATATATAACTCAACAAAATGCTTTGCTTTTTGCCCCAGATGTACATATACGTCAGTCATTTCAGGATTTTTCACAGTTCTATCTTAAAGTTGATGTGTTCCAATAGCCACCAATTATCCACAAGGAGCAACAACCAGTCACTCTCTGTATGGTAATTACTGGATGTAATTGTCAGTACCCCTTTCAGAAATTTTTTAAATGATGGATGACGAAGCACAGCCTGCCTCTGGTGACTTGAAACAACAGAGTGTTGCAAATATCCTATCTGATTTGGTCACCAAAGAAGCTTTACAAGCCACTGAAAACGATGAAGTTAGTGCTTGTAATGACAAAATCTTGTCATATTGGATTGCTTGAACAGAATTAAAGTGAGACACGATTTGCAGAGAGGATGGAGGATGGGGGTCATGGCATAGCCAGATGTTGCAATAAATGGAGAGAAGGGCAAGAACAGCTCTGTGGTGCCCCAGAGTTGAACTCAAGAGATATGTGGGGCAGGGAGGGAGGGAGAGACTGATGAAAGGGGTGGAACAATCTTGTGCCTTGCACCAATCATTGGACCAGTGTGAATTTCAAAAACCTCACTGGCATTGAACAAAGAAAGGGAGCTATCACCTGCAGGAAAAAATCTCAACAGTACTCAACCCCCATCCCCTGCAATGTGTACCAACTAAGTCAGTGTTTACCCGTTTGATATTGTATGAAAGTGAGCATGAGCCAAGTGGGTATGGAACAGGCAGGTGTGGCACGTGAAGACCATGTGTGTGCATGTATGTGTGTGGGTGTGTGAATTCTATTTCTCTGGGAAAAAAAACAACCCCTAGACTATCAGAAAAAGTTTGCTGACTACAGTTCTACACCAGCTGCCAAGAAACTGAGAGAATAATAAGCTGAAAATGTGTAGAATACCAGAGCTTTGAATTGCAATTCATGACTGTGTAATTACATAAGTTACAACACATTTAAGCCTTCATATATTTTCTAGGTTCATTTCAGCTGCTTTTACTCACAATCTGTAACATATATTTAGAATGTATGTGAAATTTGTTTATTTATGGTTCACTCATTGCTAACCAGTGTGTTAACCCATTCAACACTGGGGAGTTTACAGCCTTGGTGGGCTTCCACGCCATACTGATGCAGAAAAGTAAAGAAAGTATGCTGTTTTTCCTCCAAATTATGTGTGGAAACGTTCGGAAATACTGTAGGAGTTAGCTCTCTTTCCTTGCAGTTCACGCATAAGTAGGAATGTGAAAAACGTTTTAATCAAAAGAATTCTGACGCCAGAGCAATACTCAGGTGCAAGGCTCAATGAGATAAGTTTCTATCAAAAACTGACAGTCTGTTCATTTTCCTTTCAGAAAAGTGGGGTCATGAACACTTTCTTACAATGGTTTGCATATTACCAGACCTGTTATCCTTCAAACAGATACAAGTGTAGCTTGGATGGGCAAAAAGTGTAGTTTCAGAGTAGTAAAGTGTAGCATTTTTTTTAACTGAGTATTCTTTACCACCAAAGCTGACATAATTCTTTTTTAACTTGTTTTTATTCAGTTCACATGTACAAGGTATTAAACAATCACATTCATTTGCCTTTTTTAAAAGAAAAACAAACAAACAAATAAATATAGTACTACAAATAAGGAGAAAAGAGGTTAGTAAAAGCACATATATGAATGGAGAAAAAACACACAAACAGACTAGAAAAAAAGTTTCAAGCAACTGGAGCATTTCATGTGTGAGCGGAACTCAATTACACAAAATAGATTAACATACTGAATGCAGTTATGACACTTTATTTTCAGTGGAAGTTTGGCCTTCGAGGACATATTACGTGGTAATAAAAAAAATATTTCAAGATTTTTTTTTTTCCAGCACATAAACACTGTGTAAGAAGTGTGCGATGAAGGTATGTATCAACCATCACTAGCAAACACATACATATACATATACACACATGTATTAAAATATACATCAGCAACAAAAATCATTTGTCAGGCAGCCGAGTGGAAGTAATAAGATTACTCCAAGAACACTGGATTTTTTATGGTATCCATGTGTTCTGAAAATCAGAATACCGTAAATTTCTTCGTGCTATATATTCTCCTTTTTTATACCTATGCTTAAGCTTTAAGAAATACTCTGAAAAAATGGATTAGTATTGTTCATTTTACACTGATATAAATATTGCTTTCCCTGGCTATACAAGTATAAAGTAACAAGTAGCATCATTATGTTATGTATATGTCGATCAACTCCAAGAATAACGAAGCTTTTTGTCAACTGCATATTGTAACCATTCATATATTTTTCATTCACCACTGCGATAAAATCATGTCAGAATTTTTGGATTTCTGGACAATTCCAAAACATGTGGTCAATGCCGTTTTTTGCAGAACAGCAAAAGTTACAGTTGCCATTATATGACAACCCCATTTGTTTCAAAATCACATTTGTCCCTATGCACCTATGGACAATTCACATTTGAAACCATTTCATTTTTACATCAGAAAGTTTATGTAAATACAGAAAACATTTTTTCCGATTATTTTCAACATCAAATTTTTCACCCCATTTTGCACAGCATTTGGGTGCGATATCATTCTCAACAGTGAGTAATCGTACATTCTGGATCCTTTGACAACAAACATTCAAGTTTTAAAACAAAGTGACAAAGTAATGGATTAATCATTATCTACTTTTATATAAGTATGTTTTATTTATTATGATATTGCAGATTTGTGACCACAAAAGGTAAAAAAAAATCAATATCTATATGAGTGGAGTGATGGCCTAGAGGTAACGCATCCGCCTGGAAAGCGAGAGAATCTGAATGCACTGGTTCAAATCATGGCTCAGCCACTGATATTTTCTCCCCCTCCACTAGACCTTGAGTGGTGGTCTGGACGCTAGTCATTCGGATGCGATGATAAACCAAGGTCCCGTGTGCAGCATGCACTTAGTGCATGTAAAAGAACCCCCGGCAACAAAAGGATTGTTCCTGGCAAAATTCTGTAGAAAAATCCACTAAGTTTGCTTAAATTCTTCATACAACATAAAGTGGCCATTTTCTTTAAGAAAGAGTGCTATGCAATGTACTACTTTACCTACTTTTGTTACTGAATAATCTTTTTACCCATTTGAATTCTTCATTAAAAGAAAACTGCTTCAGCAAGAAGTTCTACTGAGTCTTTACAACAAATTGTGTAGAAGTTTGTTCTATAAGCCTGAAATGTGTGTGTGTGTGTCCGTGAGTGGGTGCATGTGTGCATGTGTGCCAACCTCCCCCATACCCTCTTTCCGTACGAAATATAGGGAAGTCTCTCAGAATCCAAAGAAAAATCAGTATAAAATCAAACCATTGCAAAAATATTCTGTACATACATACATGTAGTATACAGGTTTCAAGCTGTACTTGTCAAGTGTTCAATTAAACAGCATGAAAGCCAAATGCACAAGTATTATGAACACTGCATATTTTTGGAGGGATTGACAAACTTGCATTGCCCAGTTTTAGCATTGAAACAGAAGAAGCAAAATATCCATTTCATACAATAAAACTGTATCGTCATCATCAGATGTGCAAAGTGCCGTCAACAGACAACTCGCAATTAAGTCCTGGAGAAAAACAAAAAAGGTAGAGTTTGGGTGTCAAGGGGTTAGTTGTGGTAAGACATTGGCTCAGTCACCAGTACAAAAACACAGGACATGACTCCTCAAACCATGACGTCAAATCCTCGCCTGACCAAAAAAAAAAAAAAAAGTAAAACCTGAACACAGTTCCGAAGACAATAAACAACAACAAACACAAAAAGTCGTCAGTGGATAAGTCACAAATCACAAATGCAAAAATCATCAAGTATGTGCTCAGAAATGTATACGAAGCAACTTCAGTAAATACGGCACATGCACGCTAGGACATGTCCTGCACGCGCTATGTGTGTGCTATGTGTACTTGTATGTGTACATGTGCACGTGTGTTTGTGTGTGTGTGTGTGTGTGTGTGTGTGTGTGTGTGTGAAATATTATACTAATAGTATGATAAGGACAATAAATGGTTTTCTTACCTTACTTAAACAGCTTGATAAAATTGTATTTAATCAGTATTGATGATTGTCTCAGATTGGTAGATAAAGGGAACAGTTAGTGTTGATATTCATCCCAAAACAGGTGTTTATTTACATTTATTTACATACATGCCAAATGCACACACATAGTACAGTAGTAACCAGGGTCACATCCATGCTTTCAGTTGAAAAAATTAGTGCTCAAATGTGTCAAAGGGCAGAAGGCTTCTAATCCAACCTGGTTGTGATCAGATGGGCAACAAACAGTATGAAGAACTTAAATTCATATCCATAAATGACACCAAAAGGAGGAGTTTGAATTATACTTGTTGCTTGGTGGTATATACTATGTCAAACTCAAATGCATCAGGCTGACATGGTACAGTATATGACACCAATAATAATAATGTTAATGAATAGCATTTGCATAGTACATTTCTCTAAGTAAATTTAGATAGTGTGCTGGCAATAGCTCATTCACACACAACCATGCCCAAAAATGACTGACCACACTCAATCATACACATATGCACCCATGATGACACACTAATAGCACAGAATTATCCCTTTTTTTCTCTACAAAAATTAAATATCACCAGTAACAAGCAACCAATCTGAAACTATTGAGAAGATGTATTCATATTTGAGAGACTGTACAATTTAAATTCAATTCTACAAGTGGAAGCACTTTTTTTATGACATGAAAGTGAAACAGACTGGGAGTTTAACCATATTTAAAATATCAAACATACTCCAATGTTACACACACACACACACACACACACACACACACACACACACACAAACATACATGCACAAGCACAAGTGCTTACACAAAGACAGTCACTTACGCATCTGTGATCTCTTTACAGTTGTTCAAAATCAGTGCCTCTATGTGCCTGCAGTTGCGCGCAAATACACTGCGAAAGATAAAACAGCCGTCAAGCAAAAAACAGACAAGTAACTAAGTTTTCTTTTTTTAAATGAAAATAAACCAAGATAAAATAATTTACAAAATATATCCTATTCACAGGTTGGAATTAGTCACAGAAACATTCATACCAAGTGTATTCCAAAAGGCCATTGGTGCCAAGAAACCGACTACACTGAACATGCATTCTATGCATGTCCCAAGCTCACCACTATCTGGACCAACATAAAACAATTTATACTTACTAAGTATAACACTTGGATCCCAATGAACAAGAAAATAGCATTCTTTGGTGCAACTAAAACTGATATATTATCAAATTCAAAAAGAAAACAAGTAAACATTATCTTATTGGTTGCAAGGCTTGCTATCTCCAAATTTAAATACGGCAAATGTAAGAATCTTGAACTTATATTCGAAACAGAGCTACACCTTAGAAATCTGGAAGGAATATAAAAAAATCATTAAAAACCAAAACAAAAACAAAAAACAACACACACACACACACACACACACACACACCAACAACAACAACAACAAAAACCAAAGCAAAACAAACAAAAACAAAAACAAACAAACAACAACAAAAAAAACAAAGAAAAAAAAAACAGTGACCAGGTGGTCACATCAAACATACACATATTGTTCTTGCATAGTTATAGTGCCTCCAGAGAGAGAGAGAGAGCGCCTAGTTTTCTCATTCAGACACTGTAATTGTGTGCGGGGTCATTGCATGTGTGTTTATGTTTTTTCTTCTTTCGTGTTGCATGACATTGAAAACGATGGATAATGCCATTGGGAAGATCTGTTATAAGGAAATGGAAAAAAAAGGAAATGAAAATAAAGAAGAGAGAGGAAAAAAAAATAACAGAAAGAAAGGAGAAAAATGATGATGGAAGAAAAAGAAGGGAAAAAACAACAACAAAAAAACGAAAAAAAAGAAAAAAAAAAGAGAAAGAAAAAAAAAAGGAAAGAAAAAAAAGAAAAAAAAAAACACGAAAATCTTCCATGGATGCTGAGACAGCCCTGCACATTTGCAGAACTTGAACGCATCCTCTGATTTCTCCTTTAAAAAAGAAAAAAAAAGAAAAAAAAAGTGTAATCCAAAAGGGAACACACACACACACACACACACACACACACACACACACACACAGAGGAAAATGCTAACTACTACAATGGTCCATGAGATATGCACAGGATGCCCATTTGTTCTTCTGGAATATTACGTCAAAAGAAAATATCATTTGGAGAACACAAGTGAGTCTTAACCTGATAGCAGTGAAACAACAGGAGGAGTTTGTATTATACTCCATGTTTGGTGTTACATATACTTACCATGTCAAACTGATGCAAACTAGGCCTATCAGTTTGCTCTGCTTGGCCAAATTTCGCGCGGCTAACAGTGAAAAGACGAGCAGTCTTGGCCCGGTCCGCTCTCAGCCAATCAAACACCTCTAAAAGCTATAAGCGCTGAATCATTCCGTGGCCATCGAAGAAAATGCCCCATGAGAACCACGGCGGAGACGCGGGGACGGACGGGCGGGCATTCAAGTTTGACATGGTAAGTATATGTAACACCAAACATGGAGTATAATACAAACTCCTCCTTTTGGTGTCATATACTGTACCATGCCAAACTGATGCAGAATTTAAAGCAAACGGAGGAGGGCAACGCCTACTGGTTCATATGGGGTGCCCTTGTAACTGAGACGGCAGTGTTAGCCGCAACAAAGGAAATCCCCTTGGAACCGTCAGCCCTGGTCATATGGAAATTCCTGAGGTATAAGTTGATGAAGGGATTCTCAGACCGCCAGAAGGCTGCCTCGGAAAGCAGCCGAAGTAGCTATGGCCCGCACTTCATGTGCTCTGGGATGAAGACAGCTGATATCCCTGTGTGCATGAGAGTAGGCTCTACGAATGACTTGGGAAACCCAGCGGGAAATGGTGCCTGCAGCGATGTCTCTCTTGTAATTCTCATTGAGGGAGATGAGCAGACGCCTCTGAGAAGAACGCCTATGGCGAGACCTATCCCAATAGTATTTGAGACACCGAACTGGGCAGAGATGCCTATCCTCATCATCTTGGGCAAGAATATCAGACAAAGGTCTGACCCTCAGAGAGGGAGAAGGGACCTCAGGGTCTTGGTTCTTAGCCAGAAACTCTGGAAGGAAACGAATAGTGATGGAACCATCTCTGTGGAAGGCCAGATCTTGTGGCATTCCACTAAGACCATGGATCTCGCTTCTACGACGGCCTGTGGCCAGCAACAGAAGGAAAGTCGTCTTGAGGGTGAGCAAGTCGAAAGGAATAGTCCCCAATGGCTCAAAGGGCTGTTTTCGAATGAAATCCAGCACCAGGAACAAGTCCCAGAGGGGCACTCTTCTGGGTTTCTAGCTTCCTTCAGAGGGGCACCCCTAGCCACCTCTCTGAGCAGGAAATCCGCTTCAAAGGCGGGACCACCTAGCTGTTTGATTGTGGTACAGATGGCAGACCTGTACCCTCGCACAGAACTAGCAGGATGAGAACCAAGGAGCAGTGAGCCAGAAAGTTGGCCAGTTGCATGCTCATAGGGTTAGTAGGGGGAATGCCCTGAGCTGTACACCACCGCAACCATTTCTTCCAGCGAAAGTCATACAAAGTCTACGTTCCCTGCCTCCTTGCTCTGGTGACTATGGAGAGGAGGTCAGAGGAGGCACCCCCATGGGTCAGCGCAGCCAACACAGAGGCCGACCGAGGGGTCGAAGACTTCAATGGTGATGCTGACAGTTCTGACCGCACAGCAGCCATGCATGCAGGTGGAGCAGTTGAGGATTTGAATGAGGAGTGCCCGAGCGAGGCTGCTTCAGCAGATGAGATTTGGTTTCGAGTTCCAGGGGTGGAACATGTGTCAGGGACTGAAGGTCCGGAAACCAGGGCTGGGCTGGCCATTTCGGCGCAATGAGGATCAGCTGCGGGCATTCCAATCTGTCTTTCCGTATCACCTTGGACAGAATTGGAAAGGGAGGAAACACGGAGGCAATCAGACTGCTCCAGTCTAGAGAGAGAGCATCCACTGCCCACGCTTCTGGGTCGGTGACCGGAGAGACATAAGTGGGAAGTCTCTTGTTGAACTTTGTGGCAAAAAGGTCCACCATCGGCCGAAACCACCGTTCCCACACCCCCTGAAGGGTGTCCTTGTCCAGGGTCCACTCTGTGCGGATGACACTCTTGGACCTGCTGAGAGCATCTGCCAAGATGTTGGCTTTTCCTGCTAAGTGTCTCGCTGAAAGTGCAATGCCCTTGCTGTGGCACCAACGGAGGAGAGCCTCGGTCCACAGGGAGAGGTCTGCCAATTGCGCTCCCCCCCTTTGTTCGCATAACATGCGACCGTCGTCTTGTCCGTGAACAAGCGGATGGTCTTGCCAGTGGCCTCCCCCATGAAGTGCCAGAGAGCCCTGCGAACTGCCTCCAGTTCCAGAACATTGATGTGGCATAGGCGCTCCTCCTGCTGCATGGAGTGAGTCCAGTGGGCTCCCCAGCCCAGGGAGGAGGCGTCTGTGAAGAGTGCCACCTGAAGAGTAGGTGGGGCTATGGGCACCCCCTGTGTCTGAAGAGGGTGATTAACCACTCTGATGTCACCTCGAGGAACCACTCGCCCAGACATATCTGGGTATCCCATGGCTGAGTGCTCTGGGACCAGCGTAACCTCAGTGCCCTCTGAAGAGGGCGCTTGAGAACCCTGCCCAGGGGAATGAGAGGTGCCATGGACTTCATCATGCCCAGGAGGGAAGAAAATGTCCGCGCTGTTGCTTGGAAGGAACGGTGCAAGTGGCTGAGGAGGCCTGCCAGACGGTCCCAGCGATCTGGCGTCAGAGAGACTATCATGGACCACGTGTCGAATCTCATCCCTGAGAAGTCGAAGGACTGACTTGGGGACAGATTGCATTTCTCCTGGTTCATGAGGAAGCCCAGTTGGGAGCAAAGATCTAGAAGTCTGGCCGTATGACTCTGGCACAGGGCCTGCAACTGGGCCAGGATAAGCCAGTCGTCCAGGTACACAGAGACGAATGGATTCCGAGCGGACGATGGACACCAATACCCGCACCACTTTGGTACACAGGAAAGGGGCAAGGGACAGACCAAATGGGAGGGCCGGGAACTGGAACACCTTGTCCCTCCACATGAACCTCAGGTACCGACGGGATGCCGAATGGATGAGGATATGAAAATAAGCATCTTTCAGATCGATGGAGGTAGCCCAATCACCTTATTGGATGGTCTCCCGAATCTGTGCCTGTGTGTCCATCTTGAATTTGATTTTGGGGAGGAATTTGTTGAGGGGGGACAAGTCCAAAACTGGTCTCCACCCTCCCGAGACCTTTGGAATCACAAACAACCGGCCGTAAAAACCGGGGCCCGGGTCCGAGAGTTGAGATATCGCCCCTATGATGAGTAGGTGCGATATCTCTTTCTCTAAGACGCTCTCCTGTTCCGTCGAGCTGGGCACATAAGGAGGAGGAGTGGATCTTAGAGGGGGGCGGTCATCTGCCCAAGGCAGCATGTACCCTGACTCTAGCACCGATACAATCCCGTCGTTGAGTCCCAGAGCACGCCACTGATGTGCATGCCGGGACAAGTTTCCTACTTGGAGGGGCTGAACGACTGGCGGTGCTGAATTGGGGCCCAGTCATTGGGGGTGCTGCCTTCTGGCCTTGGGCATGGATGGTCGGCTTGGAAGGACAAAAGGTGGTTTATTCCTCTGCTGCTGATTCTGCACACGCCACTCTGACTTGGGCGGCGTGGTATATGGAGGGGCCCTGGTGGCCGGTCTCTTCAATGGCATAGAACCCTGGAGCCCCTGGGAGGTGTGGGCCAAATATGAGGCCACCTCCCTGTTTGTCTCTGCCCTGTGGCTGACAAAATGGGGCGCATACTGGCCGAAGAGGGAGTGCTGCTGTGCTGGGATGGACCGCAGGACAGCCCTTTCCTCCACAGGAATGTTAGAGAGGCGGAGAATGGCATCATGCCGCGCTAGCACAGTATTGAAGTGAAGGCTGGTAGCTGTGTCTGCAGCTGCCTTGAGACCAGATGCTACCCTATTGCCAAAAGTAATTAACCTCTGGTCGGTGAAGAGGCCCGGCGGGACAGAGGAAGGAGACCCCGTGTCCTGATTAACCAGACGCTGTTCCCACAGCTCATTGGCCCTGTGGAGGAACGCGTCGAAGAAGGTATAAGCCATGGAAACCTAGAGGAGGCAGCGGTGGGCCAATTTGTCCCACTCTGCTAACGTTTTAAAGGATAGGGTAGCTGAAGTGGGGAAGGTGGTGCGCTGTGAGACCAACATTCTGTCCTGCGCAGAGGGCTCTGCTTCCCTGTAGGCAGGGTGGTCCTGTGTGTACCAGGACCACACCCCTCCCTTGGAGGAATCTTTAAGGAACTTTCCCGGGAAAAAAGCGCCCGGGGCAGAGAGGGACTCCCTGCCTGGAGGAGGGATGGAAGCAGCACCCCTGACAGTGCGGGCTGGCTTATTAAGCCATTCCTGCACCATTTCTAGCACTCTGAGTCGCCTTGTGGTTCTGGAGTTAGAGTCACATGGCGTAAGGAGGGTCAAGGGTAACAAAGTAGCCTGAGGGACTGATTCGGCATACGTGACCCTATTGGGGAGGATCAGTTCGAGCTTGGCAAAGTCCGAGTTTGGTTCAGGCTGGTCCCTAGGGAGGCGCGAGCTCAATCTGTCCCCCTGGGATGTGGGCGAAGAGTGCTCATCTGCTTGTTCGTCCTCATCCGAAGACAGGGGCTCCCACTCTTGTTCACAGTCCATCCCCTGCTGGGTGCCATCCCAAGTGGATGTACCCACTGGGGCGTCCTGTGAGCTATGGTCAGCCCAGCGGGACGAGCTGGGACGATCCCGAGCCAGGACCATGGCCGCCGCTGTTATGTCCTTGACGCCTGAAGCGGGTGGGGAGCGTGTGGACCCTAGGTCCAACCATGCTTGGGATGGTGGGTGCCACACCTTCTCAGAGAGGGCGTCCCTGGATGCAAGAGGGACCCACGAGTGCTGTGAGGGGACAAACACCCACTCATCTCCCTGTAGGACCGAGGGCTGTGTAGGTGTGAACCGCAGGCTCCCCCCGGGCCGAGCAGGGGCCCCTCAGCAGCCATCGGTCCTGACAAGGAGGCCGTTGTGACCGTGGAGGTCACCTGTGGGTTGACAGAGGCCCGATTTGTGGACAGAGTGGCAATATTGGTCGAGGAGCTCGACCTGACCGACAAGAAGTCGATCCCACTTGTCGGGGCTGTGCGTGTCACCCTGTGAGATGTGCTGGGTTGGGTCCGGTGGGGAGCGGACAAGGGGTTGGCCCTTGGTACTCCCGGCAACTCAGCGTGCACCATAGGTGCGCCCCAGTACGGGTAGAATGGGGGTAACCACCCGTGGGCACCAGCCATACTGTGACCCGAACCCCAAGGGTCACTGGCGCCTTGACCTCCATGAAGGGAAAAACCTGGCCAAGACGAGCGGGCTGACTGCCCGGAACCGCCTGACACGCGCGGGCCTCCCCCAGCAGGGGAGACCGGCCGGATAGCGGGAAGACCTGCAGAGCAGGTTGCCACGCGCCCCGAATCCCCTCCCGTGGGGAGACTGGGTGGCTTGGCCCGGGGTGGTCAAAGTAGAGATCCTTCCCCCCCCCCCCCCCCCCCCCCCGAACCAAATTTTTCTCCCCCACCAAAAGGAGGTGGGTGAGGGGGCATCGACAGAGAAGGGAGGAGGGGGAACAACAATGGGACCCGTGAGGGCCGTCTCCGAGTGGGGACCTGGGTAACGGCCGGGCGCGGCCTCCCCTTGGGAGTTCACGCCTAGCTGTGAGTCCCCACCGCCAGGAGAGGACTTGCCACTCCCCCTTCTCCCTGCCTCGCGCTGGGACACCTCGGGAGGCGACGCTCGTACCTCTTTCCCCCCGGTCCTCTTCATGACCGTTTTACTGGTACGAAAGTCGCCTCCGCGATCAGCGTCTAAAGACGCATCGCCGCGGTCCGTATCGGGAGGAATCATGAGCTCCGGGCCTGGGAGAGTCTCTTGCCGAGTCTCAGTCCCAGCATCATGATCCCTCCCTTCGTGGTATGGCACACGAGGCATGGAACCCACGCTTAGGCACCCAGTGAAAATCCGACCCCCAACAGAGAAAGGAAAGACAGGATCGACTTAGAGGTAGAGAAAAACGAACGAATCGAGGGTGCCGAGTCGAATCGAGTACACAGAATGTAAGAATACAATACAGACAAGCCGCATGCAGCAAAATAAGGCCAAATGAATACGCTTAATAGCCAAAAAAAAGCGTAAGATGAGACAGAGCGTAAACCTGACAAGATGGCGTGGAGAGCCTTGGCCAAAGGAATGATTCAGCGCTTATAGCTTTTAGAGGCGTTTGATTGGCTGAGAGCGGACCGGGCCAAGACTGCTCGTCTTTTCACTGTTAGCCGCGCGAAATTTGGCCAAGCAGAGCAAACTGATAGGCCTAGTTTGCATCAGTTTGACATGGTACAGTATATGACACCAAAATTATGCATATGAATTATGATAATCCTCCTACCCCTCCCAACTATAATAACAATAACAAGAAAGTCAAAAACCAATGTGGTTATGATGATGTCAACAGAATATAATGTGTCACTCAATCCATCTCCTCAAAAAAATGACTGGGGACCAAATTCTGCTGTTTTAACTTAAGAAAGCCCATGATCCTTTTAAAAATCTATTTTATCTTTTGATTTTAATTTGTTAACTTAATCCCCTGTATGTGTGTGTGTGTGTGTGTGTGTGTGTGTGTGTGTGTGTGTGTGTGTATGTGTGAGCGTTGATGTATGTGTGCATGGATGTATACTTCTGCAATGTGACAACCCAAACTTTTTTCAGTGCAGATAAAATCTCAAGAATCTATTTGAAGTATGCAATCAGAAAAAGAAGTTGACAAGAAACAAGGAAAGATTGGCAAAAATAGAAGTAATGATAACAGAGTAAAAGCAAAAACAAAAGGAAAGAAATAACAAGTGAATGAAAAAATGGGGGGGAAAACATTCAAAAAACAGAAATAAAAACAACAAATCAAATTACTGAAATGGTTGTAAAGAAGAAGAAATTAAAAAAAAAAACAAAAAAAAAAAACATGGATCCCCAACACACGCATGTCCCAGGATTCATAGCCTTGACAAACTAATATATGCAACCTTCAGCATGAGAGCAATCTGCTGTGGTCTGACCATTCCACTGGCGACCAGTTCACAAAATGAATCTGATAATAGGCACAGTTATACATGAACTGACACAGATTAGCTGGCTCACACACACACACACACACACACACACACACACACACACACACACTTACTGAACTCGGTAAAGAAGACAGATCCACACTGAACTACCCACCCCAAAATTCTCAAAATGAATCTGATGATATGCACAGGTATACACAGTCAGATTACCAAGCTCACACACAGAAAGACAGCCAGTTAAGGACCGGGGATCCACACAAACTACCAACCTCATAGACTGATCCGTAATGACCTGACAGCCCCGCAGGCTCATCGACTTGAGAAACCCTCCACACCTTTTGGACAGGTTCTCCACCACCAAGCCCTAACAAATTGCTCAAAGTCATCACCCTCCAAAAACAAAAAAGAAATCAACATCTTCCCTTCAAACATTGCCACAAACATTAATGTAGACATGCCTACCCCAATGTTGTATTTCCAGGAACCAACACCACTTTAAAAAAATATATATATCAGGGATAAAGCACATATATCGCTATGGCAAAATGTCTTGATAAATAAATCAATATTTTCTTAAATACAAGACAGGTGTCTATTTAAAGTCCTTATATATGCCTTCCTTCAAACACATATGAATGTCTTCACACAACATACATATATTAATGTCTTCAAAGAGCACACACACACACACCAAAATCTTTCTTCATGCATACATCAATACCTTCCTTCACACATAAGATACAACTTTATTGTCTGTAAATGCACAGAAATCTTTTGGCTTGAGCACAAATAATATTAAACACATCAAGCACAATTACTTTTAGAACATGAACATTTATGAAAATATGGAAAACAATAATAAAAGTAATAACATAAAATAAATGTTAACTAGGTAAGAAAAACCATGTGTCATTTACTCTAAAATATAAACTAAATATGTTTCACTCAAAAACATTTATAAAGAAAATCAAGTGTTATTACAAACGCTTTACAATAAGCATTAAACACACACACACACACACACACACACAAACTTACACAGGGAGAAGAAAAAAATAATAACAGTACCTGAGTCTATTTGGCAAGACAGCATGGTCAATTGTATCAAAGTGGCAGATAGATCAAGCAATGCAAGAGCACAGATTTTACCAATGTCAAGGATGTTAAAATATCATACATGGTCTTTACAAGCGCAGTTTCAGTCCTATGATAATGTCTGCATGCTAACTTTTAAGGGCTGAGTAAGTTGTGAGTCAAAGGGTCACTAAGCTGCAGAAGAATGGGACACTCTAACTACCTTGACAGAAAGAGAAGATTTGAAACAGGGCAGTAGTTCTTCAAATTGTTGGGATCAAGTAAAGGTTTCTTTAGCAGAGGTTTTACCAGAGAGCACTTGTATGAATCAGGAAAGTTTCTAGGTGTTACAGAGTCATTCATTATGTTAGTAACCAAAGGCAAGAGGATGTCAAGGCAATCAAGAAATAGATCTGAAGGGATGGGATAAAGTTCACATGTTTTAAGTAGAGAAGAGAGAAGTGAATGTTTGACTAGATCTTGAGTCACAGGGGTGAACTGAGTTAGAGGTAGACCATAGAATCAGGGTTCACTAAAAGGAGGAATCTTCAGTAAGGATGAGTCAAGGTTGTCTCATATCATACTGATTTTGTCCTTAAAATACATAAGAAAACTGAAGCTCAATTAGTGGAAAAATTGTGGAAGTGGTGATGATCTTTTCATTCCAATTTAATGGTTAGCTACTTGAAACAAATGACCACTTGAGAAGCTTTCTTCGATTCTGTTACAAAAGTACGTCATACACATCAGGACACACCGGTAACAACTGTGCACCAGCCAATATCACTTATCATTATGAAGATGTGAGTATAAAAGAATAAATAAGATTTTAACAATAGATTTTGAATATAGTACATTAATAAAGTCATAATTTCAGTCTTTTTTAAAGAGAAAACCATATTACACTGGATTTTAAATGGAAATGGCACTTAATAATGTAAAAAAAAATTAAATAAATAAAAGTTATGTTCTGATACAATACACTACACTACAGCTCAAAAGGCAGTAAGGTTTTGGGTCAGAACACGTGAACACTAGGTGTCATCTGTATTAAGTCCTATACACTGTGCTACCATGATGATGGAGTCTCCCATCAGTCCGACGGATGTGTATGCAGGCAGGCTTATCTGTCGGTGTGTGTCCTCATATGGGAGAAGAGGCCGATTCTGGATGCGCAGCACTTCCCACAGGTGTTGCAAGGGAAAACGTCTCCAGAAGTTGAGCCCTGCTTCCTTCGCTCACGCTTCTTTAATGGCCAGTGTTCTCTTGTTTTCAAACGTCTTTATGCCACTACAGCACAGCATCCTCCAGCGAGAGCAGTCAAGGGCATCGGTTTCCCAGGAAGCGATTTCTATGTCAAAGGCTTTGAGGTTTGTCTTCAAGGTGTCCTTGAAGTGCTTGCAGGGTCTTCCAAGTTCGCGGTGGCCTTCCTTCAGCTGGCCATACAAAAGCAACTTTGGGATCCTGCTGTCTGTCATGCGGACAATGTGTCCTGTCCAGCGTAGCTGGCACTGGATCAGCAGGCTTTCTATGCTGGGCAGGCCACTCCTCCCTAGGATCTGGAGGTTGGAGACCCTGTCTTGCCACTTTATGCCGAGGATCTTTCGTAGGCATCTCTGGTGAAACTGCTCAAGTGCCTGACCAGCACAGGTGACTTTTTTTCAGTGAGGAGGAGTTGTGCAGTCCCTTCCCCACTCTCTCGCCTACCAACGCTCACAGTCCCACAGGAACATATACTGCCACATGTAGGATGGCCTCAGACTATGCTACTGTACAGCTCAAAAGGTGATAAGGTTTTAACTTGTGAACATCATCTGTCAGCTGCACAAAGTCCTATACATTATGCTACAGTATAGCTGAAAAGGTGGTATGATTTTGGGTCAGAACTTCAACTCCAGCTGTCTGTGATAATAGTCATCCTCAGACAGATTCTGTTGTGGAATATCAGTTGTCACTACACTTACCTCCACTGCCTTCTGGAATTCAAACAGGTCTACCTTCTTCCAGTTGCTGCCATCTAGGGCCAGGATGTTCCACAACTGGAAGTGCAACAATAATTTTCATGATACCTGTTACTTCTGGTGGTCATGCCATGGTGTAAGATCGATCAACAGATCAAAGTGTCTGATGTTAACCATGCATATAAACATGCACACAGGAATGCAAGTGCATGTACACATACAGAATCACACACACAAACACATACACACTTCTCACATATACACACATCGAATAAAATAAAATCATGTTTGTTTATATGTATTTGTTAAGCCCAGCAGACCACAGACACTTTTTATGGGCTGCAGAACATGTTAAACTGTTTTAAAATCATCATGCTTGAACAATCTACTTGTAAACAAATAGCTAGCTGTGACTGATCAGAACAAAACAAACAGTATTTTTCAAGCCAATCAGATTCAATGAAACGCAGTGATTTACACATGGGCAGACATCACCAGGAATAAATCCACATCAAAAGATTTGTAAACAAGAGAGGCAAGGCCTTCAAGACTCACTTGTGATACACTTAAAAAAAAAAAAAAATCTAATGTTAAAATGTGTTCTGTATTTGTTATTATAAAGCTTTACGTTTAAAAAAAAAAAGAAAAAAAAAAGTCCTAACCAGATTCGAACCCCGCGTGTTCGGGTGAGAAGAAACTGCCTTATCCATTACACTATCGTGGCTCCTTAACTGACGGTTCTAAAATTTAACATTTGAACATACTTTTTTAAAGGGCGATAAATCAATTGCGGTATTCGAAGTGAGAACGCTGTTTAAATCATATTATTCTGGTGTATTTTGGGCATTCAAAAAATCTGTAAGGGAAATAAAAAATCCTTTTTAATGGCTATCGCTGCAATCACACTGAACATTTAGCCGTTTTCACTAGATCTTGATAGATGTACAAGTTTAGTTACACCCGCCGGGAATGTAGTACGACACGGTCAATTCAATTTCTCTTTTATGTTCATTCTAGTTTTATAGTTTTAAAGTTGATATGAAAATTTAGTATTTTGTTAAACTAATAACATGTAGAGCCAAGTACAAGTACTTCTAAATGGCGTAAGAAGTGAAAAGGACTTCATTTTCAGAAAAGTCAAGACTGGAAATTTTTTCGTTTCATCGTGATCAGTTCAAGGGTATTAACTCGCATGGTTTACAATTTTTAACTGTGAATTCCGACTGATTCTGCTGATATTTTTATGGCAGTTTGGGGCATAATCCAGTAAGTGATGAGGCGTTCTCAAATCTTTCTCGGAATAAATATTTAACGGTCTCCTTCTCCAACTTTCCATCACATGTTATCGTGCATTGTCCATTGAATATAGGATTGAACGGGCAGGTCAACAACTTGAAACAAAATGGCGTTGTTCGCGTTCGCGAGGAATATGAGCACGTGCTTTGAATGTGCATAAATATGTGTACGCAATTGATTTTTGCCCATGACCTTCAGGGCTCAGCCAATAGATCTGTAAAGTCCACTCGTATTGATTTTAGTATTTTCCGAAAAAGACCACTTGGGCGAATGAACATAGTGAAAGCCATGTACACTGAGAGTAAAATACACAAGCTTTTTATATATTGAGTATAATTTCAAAATGTAATGTTTAAGATGAGAAAGATCAGTTTAAAGCAAATTAAGTCCCCTAGCATTAATTACAGAGTAATTTCCCTTCTTTACTGTCTGCGCCATAACGTTTGCAAAATAAATAATACTTCCATGCTTAGCAAAAGAAGTTCCTGTTTGCACAAAAAATGATAATAATGACTGCTCTTGTTGTCGTGTCAGAATATCAGAACAAAGTGCCAAGTTTAGAGAATACAAAAAATATAACAGTAAATGCAGTTTGCATATAATTAGGCTTCATTTTTTTAATTTTTTTGTGCCCATCCCAGAGGTGCAATATTGTTTTAAACAAGATGACTGGAAAGAACTGAATTTTTCCTATTTTTATGCCTAATTTGGTGTCAACTGACAAAGTATTTGCAGAGAAAATGTCAATGTTAAAGTTTACCACAGACACACACACACCGACAACACCGGGTTAAAACATAGACTCACTTTCTTTACACAAGTGAGTCAAAAATGAATGTGTCATGGCATATGTATCTGTATAATAGTCAGTTGTGTCCAACTATGACCACCAGAACAGCAGAGAAGGCATCTGGACTATAAACATTTTTCAGCACCCCAGCCCATCCCACCCGAGCCCTTCCACACACTCTCTCTCTCTCGTTCTCTCTCTCTCTCTCTCTTCCTCCCTCCCTCCCTTTCTCTACACACATTCACACTTTGTCCTTACTTTTGGTGTATAACAATCTTCAGATAGGGTTGTGGTCTTTCTGAATTAACAATGAATTAATCTTTATGCATATAACTATAAACATAAGATGGCCACTCACCTTACAAACTTGTGCACATCGGCACAATGTAACCACGTCCAAAAAGGAAAATATTCTGAAACCACAAGAACAAAATATTTTCAGACAGCAGGCAGTTAAATAATGCTGCAAAGATTGCAGCACTGTTAATATCTTTTTCATCATCACTGACGCCACCACCATCACTACAATTGAATTATCATTAAAATAATAAACAATAATATTCTTTGCTGTAGAATACACACACACTCTCTCTCTCTCTCTCTCTCTCTCTCTCCCCCCCCCCCCCCTCTCTCTCTCTTTCTCTCTCTCTCACATGCACACAAGGGCAACAACCAATGTCATCAACAACTTTAACAGCAACAAGAGCAATAACCATACAACATTACAAGCTTTCAACTAAGTGTACTTTTAGACCCAAATAAAATCAATACCAACAACCAACACTGTAACAGTAAGTGAGAAACACAAACTGAGACAAAAACTGCTCAATGCAAATTCTACCCTCTGGAAGGCTGCTGTTGCCTCAGAAAATTACAATCCACCTCAGAAAATTGCATCTGAGTGAGGGAAGTACGAGTCATGGGTCAGTGGGCCACGATGCAATGTCATGAATGAAAAGAGCATACGGTCAGACACTAACCGGTTCACTGCCAGGAGAACATTACTTCTGCTGCAGGGCCTCTGCCATCAAAATTTTCAGAGAAAATGGGTATAAATCAACATTAAATTCTATATGCTAATTTTTTTTGTCATGCAAATCATACCTTTTTTCTGAAAGGAAACTAACTGAGCTTTCTATTGAAAGCATCTGGAAATTATGGGATGTACAGATTATGATTTTGAGCTGGCTGAACAATTAAGTATATTTCAGCTGTGTCATTTTACAGGAATATCTCAGGCATCAACTATACAGATTAAGTGACGTCTGCAGCAAGATCCAACAAACAATACGACCACATGATAAGCTCCTCACAGTCGTTGAAAAATGGAAAATGAAGTGGTACAGACAAGAAGCATTCAAAGAAAGAAAGCCCACCACAGGACTTTTTTTTTATTTTTAATTTTCCTTTCGACTGGTAAGTAGTGTTGTAGAAGGCTAAGGCTGTACCAATCGGGTGTATTCCCGGTGACCGCGACAGTAGCTGGTTTTGCCTAGCTGGAGATGCAAACACACCAGTGGACTGCGCCCCATCTCCCTTATCAGTTAATAGCACATCCCTTGTTAGCCCAGCTGAACTGTGCCCAACAGCAACCTCCCACACCATGACAGTTTTCATCAACATACTGTTGTTTGTCGTAAAGTGGAGGAAGAAGAAGGTGTTGCAACTGAACTAAAACAATAATCAAAACTATCAGACAACACTCCCCCTTTTCCTCCTCCACTCCATCTCCCCATTACTTCCTTTCTTTGGACTGCCTTTGTTGTTTTTCATGCCCACTCCCTTGACCAAGCTCCTCACACTCCAATGTTTTTCAATATTCTTAGGCTCTCCTGTTAAACCACATGTGTAAATCCCAGAACAATCTGCATCTGCAGTATGACCTGTGCCATCACATCTGCCTATGCCTGCTTGAAGTTGACCAAATCAAGTCAAAACAAATTATGGTGCTTAGAGCCTTGCTGACCACTAAAGCCATCTCAAAGCTATCGCCATGTTAGCATCTACTTCAAGGGTAAAAGAAGAAGAATAAAAACTAATCACTGGTTCAATCTTTTCACTCAAAAAGTTTAAAAATCTTCCAGAGTTTAAAACATTCAAATTTGATTAAAAATATTCACTTCTTTCAAGAAGTCCATTAGTGTCCATGGAGGGACATCACAGAACAAAGCCTTCAGAGAATCTGCCATATATTGTCTGTTTCAAATGTCATGCAGATCCCAGCAGTCAAAGAACATGCGTTTGACAGTGAGAGGCTCATCACACGGAATACACCAAGGGGCCTCCTCTCCTTTTAACAAGTAAGAAGGAGTAAGAAAAGTGTGCCCTGTGCGCAGTCTGCACAGCACAGACTCCTCCTTGTGGTTCTTCACAACTAATGGGAGGATCTCTTTTAGGTGAAAAAAAAAAGAAGATGAAACTGTACAGCCTCTAAACACTCCGTTCATCTCTGCCTCCTGCTCCTCCATCTGTGGTGGCCCATGGTCAGATAAAGCCTAAAAACTATACGCTGTGCTTACCTCTATTTTTCTGGTTTCTTTTTCTGAGCCTTTAGCCTGAGGTGTGTGAAGCTCTGGCCAAGCCAGAACTGAGCCCACAGGTTTTCCCTCCTTATTTGGTTTTGGTGGGGGAGGAGGATTCCATGCACTCCCCCAAGCCTAAGGGGCCAGCTGACAAGGGGAGGGATGAGAGGGGGGACGAGATGCAGATACCATGTCTCCGCCAGAGACCTTCCCCCCATGCCCAGCAACCCCTGAAGACTGCCATGCAGGGTGGGAAGGGGTGGATATAACGCCTTGCCTGGTGTGTTTGTGTTTCTATAAAAACTGGACAGCGACACTGATCTTGGACTGTGCCACTGCTGCATAAGAAGGTACTACTATAGAAAAAATGGCTTCAATTTATCTTTTTAGCCTTTTTAGCCTCAAAAAAGGGAATCTTTTTCTCTGTTTTCACTTTCTGAATTTCTTTTTCTTTCCTCTAGGTGGGGCAGTCCTTACAAGAAGACAGGTGGCTGCCTCTGCAGTTCATACAAAGGGCTGGACTATCACACTCACTGTGGTGAACTGCCTTAGAGCAAATGCCACACACCCCCACCTCCCTACAATGATCTCACATGTGACTGAACTTCTAGCACTTAAAGCATTGAAGAGGTGATGGCACATACAGAAATACATTCACCTGCAAACAGCCAACTCTGATGACCTTTAAAAAAAAAAATAGGGCAACAAAAAATTAGGAAACAGGTGTTGGTTGGGACTCTGTCCAATCCCTTGCAGACTGTGACAATATTTCCATCGGTAACTCCTTGAAGCATGGTTCTTTATTGATCTCAGCCTCAGAGACCCACTTTAGATCAGAACAAGGGATAACTCCCTTTGAACAGTTCAGGGCTTTGTGAAGACAGACCTTCATGTATTTGTTGGCCTTCAACAGAAATAGACTATCTTTCTGATGAGCATTCCACAAGGAATGTTACAGGAAAAGACTACCAGGACTTAATCAAAACATGGGGAATACAGCACACTACTTCATCCCCAAGATATCCACAATCAAACAAACCCATTGAAAGCATATACAAACTGTGAAAAACACCATGGCCAGGATATTCATCTTGCCCTACTCAACTTTCATGCAACCCCAGTGAATCATCAAATTCCATCACCTGCTGAAATATTAATGAACATAAAGAACACTCTACTACCATCAAGAAAGGAACCAGCACCACAAAAACAAAGAGAGTTACTTGCCAAGCAAAAGGAAAAGATGTCCATAAATTATAATCAACATGCTAGTAACAAACTAACCCCTTTACATCAAGGGCAACCGGTGTGGATCACAGACCAGTATACTAAAATATGGAACCCAGCTACAGTGATCCAAACCTACAAAGAGCCAAACTCTTTTAGAACAATGACAAACACTGGCCAACTGCTAAGAAGAAACAGACAAGACATCCGAGCAAGATGGAACACAGAAAAGTAAGCACCAGCATCACTTCCAGAAGACAACACAGATGAACACAGACAACGACCTAAACAGCAGTGAACTACAACAAACAGATGAACACATACAACAAAAGCAACACCAAGGACCACAAGAAACCAATGAACTCTGACAACAACGAAGACAACACAACAAAGATGTCACTAAGATGACATGTTTCTATAATGACATCAAGTTCAGAATGAATCTAGTTCGCCTTTCACCGCACCCCCCACCCCCACCCCCCCACCCCCCCGCCCCCTTATATAGTGAGAGAGAGAGCGGGGCTTCATTTCTGAGCATGTTCTATTTCCAGGTGATAGGACAAAAGACTGACAGAGCACCCACACCACTGAAGCATATTTCTTTGAATGCATGCCTGTTTCTTCACAGGGCAGCCAAGCACTCACATTTTTCTTGGCACGAAGTGTGACTTTGTAGTTCAAACTGACCCATGACCTTTGCCTTTTGGCCCCCCTCACTTTCAGTTGTCAGGGGTCATGGGGCCCTTGGCTTTTACCAATAGTCTCAAGCTCTGGGTGTCATAAGTAAATTTACAAACAAGTAAGCTGTTGTTACTGTTACTTAAACAACAAACATTTTCACAACATCATTATTTGTAAAAAAAAAAAAAAAAAAATTCTAACACACTCTAGTCAAGTAATCAAACCTGGTGGTGACTGACCTAAGTAAAACTTCTTTCGGCAGCCTGTGATTGATGTGATTCTCAGGCGGCATTATTCGACAAAACTGCAATCAAGTGAACACATGGTGAGAAAAACACTTCATCAGGAATAAACCTTAAGAAATCAAGTTCCAGCGATCATGCACCCAAATGGGGGAGGGGAGGGGGGAAAGCCAAATAAGACAGTGAAAATGTAGTACTATGAGGTCAACACAGGCCTGAATCAGAGGGAGGGGATGAGCTGGGTGAAAAAAAAACTGAAAGAGAGAAACTCAGCAGATGTCTGACTGGCTACCTTATATCATATGTAGATTCTGTGTATGAGTCATCATTGTAATGCCATATATTACTAACACTCATCTTTTCCAGCAAGTCTATCCAACACTCAAAAAGTAAAACATTAAAAGGTGTTGATTTTTTATCAAGCCATCAATTTATCAAAGTGTAAGCAGCTGAATCAGATCAAAACAATAAATGAAAAAATAAATATATTTAAATTAGAAAATAAAGCATGATAGATCTCTCTTCCTCTAATTTATATATTGTTATAGTGTGCCGGCAGTGTGACCCCCACCACCCACACTCTGTCTCCCTTCCCTCCCCTCCCCATCCCTTCACCCCACCTCCCCCCAAGGAAGTACTTGAAGTAGGCAGTGTGTGCTGCCTTAGTGTATGTTGCTTTTGCTAAGTAGGTTGAACTTTGTGTGTGCTGTATTGTAAAGTAAACACTCTTTAAAAACCACTCCATGTGGCCCTGCGATTCATGTGAGGAGTGAGTGAGTGAGTGCATCATTAGTTGGTCCTATATCCCCCTGTCTGCTCCCCTCTCTCTTGGAATAGAATCAAACCAACCACACTTCAGAACACAGTTTTACAACTTGGCGTCGCTGACAGGATAGGCAGGTAGAGTGTTTTACTGTAGGCAGGTTAAGTGCAAGGTAGGACTGAAGCAGCACACAGCCAGGTAACACAGCCCAGTAACAGCCCAGAGATGACAACCCCAACTACAATGGCACAGGAATTTCCCATGGGGTGGTATGTAGCACCCACACTCCCAGTGTTTACTGTTGAGTCAGGCGAGATGTCAGCTGAGGACTTCATCGAGGAGGTGAAGTGAGTCCTTGCTGCGTACCCCATGGGAAACGAGATGGCTGCTTTCTTCGTTTACAGCCATCTGCAGGGAACCACATGCAGGGAGCTAATGCTGCGGGACCTGGAGGAGACCAACACCCCAGAAAAGGTGATCAACATTCTGCTGGGGGTGTTCGGTGATGGGTGGCGTGTCACCACACTGCTGTCCACATTTTTCAGCAGGGAGCAGTTGCTGGAGGAGTCCATCTTGGACTACTCCCATGCACTGTGTAGTATGGAGAGGATCATTCGGATGAAGAGCACTGGAGCCCTCACTGCTGAGATGCTGAGGGACCACTTCATCGATGACCTCCAGAACCTCCTGCTGAAAAGGGAGCTGCACCACATACTGAGGAGGGAGCCTCAGAACACCTTCATCCAGGCAAGGGATGAAGCCCTGAGGCTGCAGAGAGAGCTGTAGGAGGACCAACAACAGCAACAGACCAGGAAAGAGACAGCTCAACTGGGAGAGAAACTGTTGCATTTAGAAGAGAGTGTTAGGTCCATGCAGGGGTTCATTTCAGATTTAGCCGATCAGAGAGGAGTTTTAGCTGAGAAAAGGGCTGTGGGTAGGAAGAGAAGGAACAGAGGTAGGAAAGGGAAAGGTCAGTCAGTAGTGGGAGATGGGATCTCCCCACACAAAGTAGGAAAGGATTTCCACAGTGAGATGAAGAAGAAAAGAGACCTTCCCAATGGTCTCAAGGGGCAGGATCAGAGTCTGAATGAAAAGACTCCAGTCAGGACGATAGGTGACTGTGGAAATGATCCTTGCCAAGGTGAATGGGTGCTGCTGCCCATACCACCTGATCCAGGAATTCCTGGTACATCTGCCACATGGGAGGGCACAGGTGATGGAGACTGCCAGGATGCAGTCAAGTCTCCCGGATGGTCACACAGTCCGGTGGTAACTGGTTTGTGTGAGACTGGCACCAGGTCTCATCTGAAGCCTGGGGTGCATGGGACATGTGCAGGTGACATGGTCCCAGCTCAGGCTGACAGGGTTGGGAAACTGTCAGGGTCAACCTGTAGGGTTAGAGCTAGGGACAGGAGTCGTGCAAGCCATCCGGCATTGGCTAGAGTTGTTGCTACAGCCTGCTAGGGGAATGTTGGAAATGAGGAAAATTGTGTATGTCATGCTATGTTGTTGTTGTTTTCCTTCATTCCAGGATTTGTGGTTGCTGATGTGTGTCAGCTGGAACTCTGTTGATTTTTGCATTGTGTAGCTCCCAGTTTGTTAGTTTGTTTTTATGTTATTGTTGTTTTTTTGTGTGTGTATGTGTGTGTGTGTGTGTGTGTGTTTCTGGGTTATGGTATTATGTACAGCTTTTTTTTTTTTTTAATGTTTAATTTTTGGTGGTTTCTTTTGTCCTGTAATGTCTTCATTTGCGCATGTTTTTGTTTTTGCTAATGTTTGGGTAGAACTAGTCTCCCATTAGCATGAACTGATGACGGCATTGGTCAGCATGTGGTCAGCAGCAATGAGGACATTGCATTCAAAAGCCAGGGGTGGGTGTTATAGTGTGCTGGCAGTGTGACCCCCACCACCCACACTCTGTCTCCCTTCCCTCCCCCCCCCGCCCCTCACCCCCCAACCCCTTCTTATCTCCCTTCCCGCTCTGTCCATAGTCCAGTCTTTGAGGTCACGCCGGCACCGCACCACCCTCCCTCCTTCCACCCCCCTCCACACCCCTACTCCCTAGTCAGCGCCCTTGGTCCATGACAGCGCATCACCGATCCCAGCTGTTGAAACACGTGCGGTTATGTGATGTCTGCCGCAATCTCTGTGCTTAACTAGATGTTGGCGTGTTCGAAACAGACGAGTGTCGTCATGTCAGAACATCGCGTGTGGCGGCCTGTCTTTCAAGTCGTTCCCCAACTCCCCTTTCACAAACATGGCTGAGGTAGATGGCAGGACTTCGGAACGTAAGCTAGGAAGAATTTATGCTAATGTGAACTTTGATCATGCCAGCTAACATGCCGAGAGCTGTATTGTCCTGTCTCCCCAGTCTCTTTGTGACGTAAACGGGTGAACATGTCGTCATAGAATGTGTATAGACAAGCCAGTTGAATTGTAGCGAATCAGATCAATCTGTTGAATTGGATGAATTGGGATTAAGCAGTGAATCTGTCAGTCATTCACATAGCATCATTAGGACAAGCAAAGATTGGTTATTTCAGTTCAACTAGTTGGGGGAGTGAGTGTTGTAAATGGCATTAGTATGCACAGTATGTTGTCGGAAGGGAATAAAACCAGTCAGCACAGCCAGTTCTTAGCTGTCTCAAAGAAAAACTGACTGACACAGGGTGACTGACTGATCAGTGATGTGAGGAGCAAGGAAATCCCTTTTGGGCTGTGTGCTGCTTGTAGATGCTGCTTGTAGGTGCTGCTTATAGGTGTTGCCTTAGGTGTAGGGTGAACTTTTTACTGTGTGCTGCTTGTAGGAAGTACTTGAAGTAGGCAGTGTGTGCTGCCTTAGTGTGTGTTGCTTTTGCTAAGTAGGGTGAACTGCTTAGTGTGTGTGCTGTATTGTAAAGTAAACACTCTATAAAAACCACTCCATGTGGCCCTGCTATTCATGTGAGGAGTGAGTGAGTGAATCATTAGTTGATCCTATATCCCCCTGTCTGCTCCCCTCTCTCTTGGAATAGAATCAAACCAACCACACTTCAGAACACAGTTTTACAACTTGTGTTACTCTTTTGTCATAACAGATAATTTCTCTCTTTAAAATTTGGGATGTTCACCCCAGAGACAGCATTTTGCTACAATGTGAGTGCCACCCTTTTATTCTGCCTGCAAGTATATTTGTTTTCCTATCAAAGGGGATTTTTCAAAGGAATTTTGCCTGGGACAACCCTTTTGTTGCCATAGTTTCTTTTACATGCAATAAGTGCATGCTGTATAAGGGACGTTGATTTATCGTCTAATCAGAATGACTAGCATCCAGCCCATCACTCAAGGTCTAATGGAGGGGGAGAAATGCTGGCACATGTGAGGATTGAACGAGTGTGCTCAGATTCTGTTGCTTCCTAGGGGGATGTGCTACCACTTGGCCAACATTCCACATGATAATATAGAAAATGTGCTTTAAAGGAAAGTTTCATGTATGCATGTTCACAACTGCACACATGCAATGACACATACACAGACACACAGACACATACACATGCACACACCCATTCTGTGACTCATTCATATTTAGGAAGACAGGAAAAAACAACAGAAGGCAGACATTGAGACAAAGGAAGATCAAAATACTGAGAATCAGACTGTGAGACACACACACACACACACACACACAGAGAGAGAGAGAGAGAGAGAGAGAGAGAGAGAGAGAGAGAGAGAGAAGGCAAACAAAGGGAGAGAAAGAGAAGGTTTAAGGAAAGAAAGTGAGGAGAATCTGTTTTCAGAAACCGGTCATGATTGTGCAATGACTGTGATTTAAACAATGAAAAAAAAACAACACAAGATAACAATATCAATTATTATTGAATATTTTTTCACATATCAAATTGCTTTAGGGACCAATAAAATTCATTTCTAATTGTATACTACTACAGTGAGAACCAATAAAATTTATGATATTGATAGTTGGACACACACACACACACACACACTTATATATACCTTCATACCTGATGTACCTTTTCTCTCCAAAGACATGTATGCATTCAAATACCACAGCTGACAGATGAAAAGAATAGAATAGAATAGAATATGTCTTTATTACCAAGTCACAAGGAATATTGGGGTGGATAGTTCACAACAAGATATGAACATAAACAAAATCATACACAAACACAGATACAGCAGAAATTAGGATACATACAAGTGCATATCAATATAAAAACTTGTGCATACTCACACATGCATGCACTGCACACACACACACACACACACACACACACACACACACACAATTTGAACAGAAGCTGCATATTACATGTGGATGGGGCTGATGACTAGATTTTTTGGTGGATGGTTGTTGGTTGCACAATTCTATTTATCACACTGGATTTGTTCGAGAGACAGGGCATTGACTGCTTTGGGGAAAAAGCTATTGGCGAAGCGAAAGGGAAACAGCAACAGCAACTTGCCCTGCTACAGTCTTTGTTTATGCAGAACCAGAGCACACAATAGAACACCAAGTAAGTTCCCCCTTCACATTTCACCCTGATACACTTTGGGTCAGTCCAATAAAATCTATTAAAATCTGCCCTGTAGAGATTTGAAAATCAAATGGAAATAAACATTCACCTGTAGTATAATGTCTGCATACAGTGTGGGAGAAGCATGCCACAAAATCTAGGATGTTGTCACGATGATTCTATGAAAATGTTTAACTGACAAACCATCCCATGACAGAGTGATATGGTTTTAAGTATTGTGATATTTGTGTTTAGGCACTGTGAATGTGATATGAGATATGCATCTTCCAGGTATTGTGATGAGTGATAAGCATGATGAGTGTTGTGTTGTATGTGATGTTTTTGTGTGTATATGTAAATTTGTGTTTGGTTGGATGTCTGTGCAGAGTTATAACTAATAATAGTAATGTAAGTGTATGTTGTCATTTTAATGCTTACATTGGTACAAGTTACAATCATGTTTTACACATCAGTTTTTACAGTGCACAACACAACTGAGCATGCTTTACATGGAAAGGTACTATGTAGGTTAAATTAGTTATCATCATTATGATTGAAGAATATAAATAATTATGAGTCAAAACAAGTTCAGATCAAACTGCCTTATTCATAAATCTCTGTTCTTGTTGTCATCTATTTTTGGTGGTTATTTTTTGTGTGTTTTTTACTAGATTGCTGCTTTCTCTAACAGGGGGAAGAGGCTGGGTAGGGTTCTGGAGAAGAAAGTGACCCTATGGCATGAGAATAACTGACAAATTACGATGTGACATCACTGGAAAAAAATCAAAATATATTCAAATCAAATAATGTACACTTTCATTCTAATTTACTGTTAAACAAATGACAGACAGAGAGAATGATACTGAGTTCGAGAGACTGGGGATGAGGACAGAGAAAGTGGGTTATACAAACAGAAGAGAGAGAAAGGAATCCTTTAAAATCACATACAAATCTACACTGATGGACATGTGAAGGTGAATTACATTATTGATATACTTTTTTTCTTTTTTTTCTTCTTTTTTTCTGTGCAAAAGCTGAAGGTTAAGTGTTGGACTTTCAACCTGAGAGTCCCAGGTATGAACCCCGATCATGGCACCTGGTGGGTAAAGGGTGGAGATTTTTCCAATCTCCCAGGTCAACAGATGTGCAGACATGCTAGTGTCCCCTTTATGTGTATATGCATGCAAAAGATCAAATTTGCACATTAAAGAACCCGTAATCCATGGCAGTGTTCAGTGGATTATGGAAACAAGAACTTTACCTGGCATGCACCCCTTCAAAAACAGAGTATGACTACCTACATCAGTACATGGCGGGGGCAGAGTAAAAACAGTCATACACAGTAAAAACCCACTCATGTATTTGTGTGAACGTGGGAGTTGCAGCCCACGAACAACGAAGAAGATTTTTTTTCAAGTTAAATTTGGTAAATTCCATGCAAAGAAGACAGTGACACAAATCACACACAAGCACACAGATGCAAACAAACAAAATAATACCTAGGGCAGATTTTACATGGGGGTTCTATCTTGTCTGCTACAGCCACAGACATGGCAATCCAGCACTTTCAACCACAGGACTATCCCCTCCACCAACCAAACTTCCCAACAGGCCAAGCTATCAGACTGATGTTATGTAAGCCTTTACAAAGGGGTGCTTGTGTCAAAGGCTGTAAACAAAGACTGTCTCAGTGTCTGACAAGTAAAGGGCCTGCTATGAGGTCTGTGCTTTTAAAAGCACCTTTGGGGGTTCAATGATAATGTCCAGCTTTGTGAGTGTGGTTAACTGTTTTATCATGTAGTAGTTTGTTGGTTTGCTTTGCTATTCTGTGTGTGTGTGTGTGTGTGTGTGTGTATTGCCAACATCCATTATTGTTGTAGTTATTGTTATTATTTCTACTTTTTAACTGTTTATGTGTGACATATCATTCAATTCGTTTTATGGTATGATCTCTTTTAACTGTCCTCTCTTACTTATTTTCTGAATCATGTATGTATATTTGTGCGGATGTGTTAGAGTGAATGCTTTTAATGCTTTATCATGCTACTGTAAAGCACATAACGCTTCAAGGATATGTGTAAAAGCAAGATGTCTTAATAAATATATATAGATATATACAGATATGTACAGATATATAAATGGTGTGTGAGTGTGTGTGTTTGAGAGAGAGGATGAATGAATGAATGTGCACATGTTTGTGGTAATTTTGTCTTGGAGCAAAATCAGTTTATTTCCTGATTATCACAGAGGACAAACTGCGGTTGTAAGTGGCTTTCAATTTGTGGGACTGAAGCTAAACTACAATAATAAAATGCATGTTGCCGAGCATGATTTATGTGATCTTGATTTGAGAGCAGTGTTTTCACAGTTTCTGAGGAAAACTAACCAACCAGCTGTCAATCTAATCATTAAAAAAAAGTATTCAAACTGTCTTTAATGAAATTGGACTGGGCAATTTTCGGTTGAACTAGAATAGCTTGTATGTACACTATATCCAGTTTAATGAGAAAACTATAAGTGCTGTTGTCACAAATTGTCTCATAATCCCAAACCTGGAAGCAAGACCGCTTGGGGAGTACTGTTGCAGACCTGTGCTCCTCGGGTAGTCTAAAGGTGTACATATAAAAAATATATATATAATTTCCATACCACCATGATGCAGCAGCATCCTCATTTCAACATTTGTCATCAAATACTGAAAACACTGCCCCAAATTCTGAAGCCTTCATGTCCTGCTCTGATGGTGACCTCAGTTTTGATTTCTCCTCCATCCGTGCTGGATTTCTATCAAGGTGCTCAGTGTTGACAGAATTATGCATGGAAACTTGTTAGATTGACACGGATGTCTTCTCCACACCAAGGAGTACACCAAGTCTCCATGACTCAGCAATTATTCATTATTTACTGTTGTCAGTAAGAGGCTAAAAGGTTTAATGTGGAACGGTACCAACACGAGTATTCAAATTATTGATTATTCTGATTATATATGTCTAAAAAAACTTTTCTTCTTTTTTTCTTTTTTTACAGACTGCATGTATATGCATGCTGTTTGTTCACTGTGCAAACAGCTTGAATGGTCTTCCATCTGATGGAATTGTATTCCGAATGAACACTTTCAAGTCAATCATTTCAAAAAATGGCTTTCTGGATGACAAGTGGGCAAAGGAAAAGTTTTTTCAGAAAACACCTTTAGAAGCTAGCCTGATTGTAAATGAAAACGTCACATACTGAAAAAAAAAAAGCCCAAACAAAAACAACAACAAACACCTGAATCTAAGACGCTACGAATAAATAGGACTTTAGTTTGAAAAAGAGTGCTTTTCATTGGGGCCTTCAAGAAGAGGGCTGTAAAAATAAATGCCACGGGCTGTTATGCTTGTGTGTATGACTGTGTGTATTGCATGTGCGAGCGCGCGAGCGTGTGTGTGTGCCGTGTGTGTGTGCGCGCGCACAAGCGCGTGTATGTACGCATGTGTTCCCTTGTGTGTGTGTTTTTTTGTGGGTTTTTTTAAGAAGTGATAAGTTGTTTGCAACAAGTAACAGTAAATATAGATCTGTCAATCTGATAAACTTGACTTCACCGCAAGCGCCAGTTCACTGTACAACTCCATTACCATACAACAATCATGTGCACTTCGAAGGTTTTCAGCAAACGACAAACGGTAGGTCTTGATTCGACATCCTTACCTCTCTGCATTTCACGTAACCATTCATATGAGGGATGTAGGCGTGATGGCTCATTTTTTCTTCATGTTCGACGACAAACTGGCACAAAGGAGCTGAACCACTGACTGAAAATAGGAGTAAAAAGCAGCATAGCCTAACAATAACATGAAAATGCTTTCATTGTTTACCACCTAGCGATTCATTCATTGGATAAATTTCGCGATGCAGATGGAATTTTTGAAAACACAAGATTTCAGAAGATAACGCTTTAGTTATGGCAGCAATGCACTTTGAATGACTTTAAGGACAGAAAAATAAAACCTTCAGTCTTATTTTTCTTGATAATTTACAGAAAGTGTTGCCTCCAACAGCAGACGACTCGTGTCTGCAGTAACCCAACCTTGGATACCGACCAATCAGATTTACGGTTACATTTCTGCTCACCAGCTGACAGATAATACCACAATGTTTTGATTTCGCACGTGAAAGCGTTTACCAATACGCCCAACGAAAACTTTTTATTTTTGTAGCCTGTCCTATTCTATAAGTGAAATCAAACTTGATAATGCATATAACTGCCTTTCATCTAGCTCTGAACATCCTTCCAACGGGTTCAACACAGACTCTTTTCATGCGTGTCCGCGTGTTTTCTTGCGTGGTGGGCCTGGGATGAAGATTAAGTGTACCAATACGCATGCGCAAACTGACCGATTGGCGGATTTCTCTTTCCATCTCCTTCAAAGCCTGACCTACTTCCTTTGTCCGTGTGTGAACGTACTTTTAGCCAGTCCGCACAAAGCACCCCCTTCACTTTCAAAGGAGCTTAATCGTGGATGGTGAACACTGGAGCTCGGTCACTGTCTCATTCAGTTATTTGTCTGTTGTTCCATACACTAACATCTCAATAATATGGGGCATTACAACATCTGTGTCTGGCTGTTCCGACCCAGACAGGGGAGGGAGGGGCGGAGGGGTGGGGTGGGGGGGTGGGGGGCTTGCTAAATCATTATTCAATATTGGCCACCGTTTACCTAACTTCGGCCAGTCTGTGTGACAGTTGGGCCAACAGTGTTACGCTTTACTCACACAGCCAGTTAACAGCGGCAAGTATTTTCATGGTTATGAAACTACGCGGAACAGCATGAAACGGTGTCTCCTCCCCACAATGCCATAAATTCTATTGTCCTCTTTCACTTTCACTACGTTGACGGCCACAATCATCAATTTGATTTTTATGCCGTTTTTGTTGGGTTGCGATGAAAGAAAAACAAACTACAGAAAGCGACAGACCTATTAGTGAGGATGAAAACCTAGTCCTACTCTAAGTGGGTTCTCCGGCAGGCCACTATCACTTCACTTTTCGCCCTTCCGAGCTAGCCGGTCCCTTGCTGATCTAAGACAGCAGCCCCCCCCCCCCCCCCCCCCCCCCCAAAAAAAAAAAAAAGTATTGGGGTAAGAGAGGGGGTGGGGAGGAGGAGGGGTGGGGGGGTAGGGGACCTATCAAGTTGTCTAATTAACTACTGACTGGGGGGCACCCTAGACTTAAAGGTGTCCAAGGGTCCCAAACGGTGCACGCGTACTCTAAGATTGGTCTGGCGAAAGTCTTATATGCTGTTTCTTTGAGGCGCACTGCTGGGATCTTTAGGTTTCTTCTGAGGAAGCCGAGGGTCTTATTGGCTTTTGCACAAATGGTGTTGATGTGCAGGTCCCAGCTGAGATCACTTGTGATCAGTTAACGCCTAGGTATTTTGAGGTAGAGACAGTTTCTAGGATATGGTTGTGGAGGGTATAGTCGGATTTTAAAACACAACGATTGAAACAAAACAGTAATGAACTAACTGTTCAGAATCACTTTAAATGTTCGATCGATTTTATGACAGGGAGATTCCTCGCACCAAACACGACGGACGGATTCAGCGATCCGGCCGTATGTACTGATACACCTCTCAAGATCACGAGTGAGAGATCAGTTTCAGTTTCAGTAGCTCAAGGAGGCGTCACTGCGTTCGGACAAATCCATATACGCTACACCACATCTGCCAAGCAGATGCCTGACCAGCAGCGTAAACCAACGCGCTTAGAGAGAGGTTCAACAACAACAAAGTGTCTGAAGTGCCTCAGTTGATCAGCTGTTACGTCCCACGATGCGGTGTGCATATAATTATGTGCTCGTGTCAGTGTGGTCGTGCGAGTGTGTGTGCCGTGTGTGTGTCACTGCATATACGTGTGTACCGGCGTGTTACCGCCTCTGTGTGTGTGTGTGTGTGTGTGTGTGTGTGTGTGTGACTGTTGGGGGTGGGGGGTGTTTGTGTGTGTGACTCTTTTTCTGATTTAATTCTTCTAATGACTTTTCACCGATGACCATACACTCATATAACCACAACAGTAATTGGCTTGCAGACCAGTTAACCGGTCTTTAAGGATCTGCACATAGAAAACTTGAGTGTTAAAAAAAATAATTAATTAATTAATTAAAAAGGGTTGGGGGTAGAGAAAAGGTAGGATAGCAAATCAGACCAGTGGGGATGCACACACTCGATCTCCCCATACCAGTAGTAGGGAGTTTGTTTTTTTTTTTTATAGTGTTTACTAAACCGGCTAAACAAAAACACTGAGGCAGAACTAAACAGCACCGCACTAGTAGCAACACGAACTAAATCAAGTATAATGTGTAAGCAACACACATTTCCTTCTTTTTTTGTGGGGCCTCCAACCTCCTCTTTTTTCCCACTTTTTTGTTTGTTTGTTGTTGTTTTTTTGTTTGTTTCTTTGTTTGTTTGTCATTTTTTTGTTGTTGTTGTTGTTGTTGTTTTGTGGGGCCTCCATGCATCCTCCTTATTTTTTCCCCCACATCCTTCTTTTTCTCCTGTCACAGTTTCATATTTACCTTTCATGCACAACTTTCACCCACACACCTTAACTAATCACTTTCTTTCAAATTGTTATCCTATGGTCTGGCGCAGTTGCCCAGCGTGTATTGAGACGTGCATTTTAAGTGTATTCGGTGTCAAGTTATTCTAGTGTTCTGCTAGCTATATGCATTCTAAACATATATGACAAGTGATTACATCTGTCTGGGTTTATTATTGCCCTAGTGTGAGTTGTTTTCTTAGATATTGAAGCTTTTCTGTCGTCCATCTTCTCTCTCTTCCTTGATCCCTCCCTCCCTCTCCCCCCTCTCTCGACTCAACCGAATTGTTACATACATTTGTCATCTGTTTACAACAATGGACAGATCATGTCTTGTCCACATTTGTTTACACACCAGTGGTTTTAGGTGACCTAGTGCATGTATGTAACAGTGTATGAAGTGGTAGGGCACATCCTTTCCCTTGAGCATCTGTCACAGAATGCGCCGCCTCTTGATCAGTCGAAAGGTACAGCCCGCGAAAGCGAACTTGAAAGCCAACAAGGGACAGATAGAAGAGTGGTCATAGGAAAGGTTTAAAGTTGCAAGAAATTCACACTACAACCCTTCCCATCAAGGGAAGAAAAGCCAATACTTGCCAGGATATGCGTGTATGTGTGCGTGCACGTGATGTGGATAATTATGCGTGTGTGTTTTCGTGCATGCGTGCCAGTGCGTGCGACTGAGCAATTTATATTATGAAATCTTACAAATCTCACGATATCTAATATATTTGTGGTTGTGCGTGTGTGTGTCAGTGTGTGCCGCGGTGTGTGTCACCTGCATGCACGTGTGTACGTAATACCTGTGTGTGTGTGTGTGTGTGTGTGTGTGTGACTGTTGAGGTGTGAGTGTGTGTATGTGTGTGTGTGTGCGTGTGTGTGTCAGTGTGTGTGTGTGAGTGTGTGTGTGTGTGTGTGTGTGTGTGTGTGTGTGTGTGTGTGTGTGACTTTTTCTGACTTAATTCTTCTGACTTTTCACCGATGACCATACACTCATATAGCCACAACAGTAATTGGCTTGCAGCACATAGAAAAGTGTAAAAAAAAAAAAAAAAAAATTTAATTAATTAAAAAGGGGGGCGGGGTAGAGAAAAGGTAGGATAGTAAGTCAGAGGAACAGTGGGGATACACACACTCGAGTCACAATCTCTAGTTTCAGAATAGCAGCTGAAGCTTTGACACATGCTCTCCAGTGACTGACATCTATTCACATGTCTGGAAATCAACTTGTCATGATTCTGACTGACACAATGAGCTGTGACACATGCTCTGCAGTGGCTGCTATTTGTTCATACATATGGAAATCAACAGGCCATGATTCTGACTGACTCAAGGAACCTCCCACAAAAACTGGGGGTTCGTGTGCTTTTATGTGTAGTGTTGGGCCTGTGAACATTTGTTTGTGCTATCATATTATGTGAGACTGCATATTTGTTGTGCATGTGTGTGCGTGTGTGTGTGCGCGCGTACGCGTGTGTGTGTGTGTGTGTGTGTGTGTGTGTGTGTGTGTGTGTGTGTGTGTGTGTGTGTGTATTTACATTTATTTTTTTTACATTTATCTATTTATATATTTCATCATTATTGTTTTTCATATTATTTGTATCTTTTTATTCAATTCTCTCTCTATATATTATTTATTTATGCTTATATTTTGATGTCATTTAATTTTTAGACGTACATTTGTTTTCAAATCTTAGTTTATACTTATTGTTTTTAATTATCAATTCATTAATGTCACGTGTTCCACTATTGACAATGTCACACAGTAAAGAATCAACTTGTCAAAGGTCCCTGGCAGACAGGAAGTATGCCTATGTTGTGTGTGTATCTTTCGTCTCTGGATTGCCATGATTCAGATGCCGCCTCATTCTGGTTGATGGAACAATACTGAAGGCTTCTGAGTGCTTGCATAACACTGTTCAATATTTGCACTGTCCAATCTTTTTTTCTTTTTTTCTTTTTTTTCCCCTTGTACACAAGGTTATATTTTGACTTTTCACGACATCAATGTGATTCAACATTCACATAGCAAAACATTTGGTCCATCAATGATCATCGAAAAAAAGAAGAAGAAAAAAATCATTAATCTGTTGAGATACAAGGGTTATTTTTCAATATGATAATACTTATGATAGTAATAATAAAATGAAGAACAATAACAAATAATAAAGAACAAGATAAACAAGATACCAAATGTCACATCATGGCATGTATACATGTTGAAATAGCTTCAAGGAGCACCAGTTTTTTTGTTTTTTTTTGTTGTTGTTGTTTTTATAAAGTGTTATTAAAGGATTATTATGATTATGTTATCCATTACCTGTGGCAGCTTACTTCTTTTATCAAGATTGATGTACAAACATGTAAAATTTTGCAGTATATTCATTTCTGATATTGTTATAAATTCTGTCAAACATGCATCATTCATATACTGTATTATGATGGCAGTTTTCATTTTACTCAATGTTCTATTGCCAACACAGAGTATGGTGGCCATTTTTTAACAAAATCACAGTAATTCATTTCCATTGTGTGTATATGCTTTTCTAACTTGTATCTATACTTGAGGTCAAGCAGGAATGCTTGCAGAGTTGGTTTTATTTGATGGATTCTACTCCTGTGTATAATTTTTTTTGCCCATAATAACATTAAATCTAAAGTATCATCCATTGTATTTTTATCATCAGTTCCAAACAATGCCAATTCAAAGTTCAATGACAGTCGCTCACAGTTTTCACATTTCTCTCTCAACAGCTTATTAAAGTCCTGCCAAAAGGTTTGCGTAACTGGACAAAACCATAAATAATGTTGCACTGTGTCTTTTTCAATATAACAGAAATTGCATTTGTCATCGTCAACTATACCCATGTTTTTTAGGACAATATTTGATACTAAAATTTCATAAAATTCCACTGTCCAATCTTTGCTATACTATGTCCTGGACTTCTTTCGCACTCGCGGGCTCCGAGTCCGAGTCCGAGTCTAAGCTGTTCGCGTTTAAGGCACTGTCAAAGAATCTGAGGGCAACTTGTGGAATGTTCGGGTCTTTGGTTGAAGGAGGAGGCACAGGGAATGGAGGAGAGTGTGGAGGACTGCATCAAGAAGTGCACAGAGATCTTCACCAACAAGGTTGGCGTTCCAGTGGCTCCAGACGACATCGAGTTGTTGTGCTGGAGAACAGAAGGAAGTTAAAACAGAGTCGTGTGCCGATAGGTGAAGACTTGACTAAACTCTGTGTGTGTGTGTGTGTGTGTGTGTGTGTGTGTGTGTGTGTGTGTGTGTGTGTGTGTAAGCACAACAGAAATAAACTGGCAATTAACGATACATGAATTTGATTTAACTCTCTCCATACGAACGGCGAAAGAGACGACGTTAACAGCATTTCACCCCAATTACCATCATCAAAATATTGCAAGCGGAAGGCTCTTATGCTGAAGACGTGAATGTTGACAAAGAATACCACAATTCTGACAACGGAAGCTAAAGATTGGGTCATTCAGACACCCACTGGACATCCGAGGAGTCTGTGTAGAGGAGAAGAGAGGACTGGCCGTACTCACTGACCTGTAAATACGATCTCAGTGGCCGTACTGAGTGAGTTAATAAATGTTCTGAGGATTTGTTTGAAGAGCTTTGCATTCAAATTTGAAATGGCGTCACGCATTATGCGCGAGTCATTGAAGACAGGTGGCGAATCAGTTGCGAAAAAGGCGTCTGCTATACGGATCGTGCGTGAAACAGTCAATGAAGCCAGCTGAGCGCTTGGATACAGTAAGACTAGAAAATGCAGAGGCTGCACTTCTTGCTCACGAGCAATAGTTCAGAATATCACTCTTTTTACAGATTTTTTTTCCTTCTTACTATGTGTCATACACTATGTATTTGGTGTTTCGTTTTATATATTTCTACATTTTGTCTGTATTATGTGAGATATACCTACAATATTAATTTGTGGTTACCCTTTCACCCAGTTTACAAACCAGTTAACCGCCTGAATTTGACAACAGAAAAAATGCCCACAATGCACCCCAGAGTACTATAAGATGACGATAACTGCTGTGTTGGAAAATATCGTTACTTAACAATTATGCTGTTAATACGTTATATTCTCCATAACAGTTTAACATGACTAGTTTAACAATATCGTTCCTGAACTGTCAGGGATTAGGAGATCTCCAGAAAAGAAGAGATGTGTTTCTCCGCAAACAGTTATATAATTTTTATTTCCTACAAGACACACATTTTACTGCCAAACTAGAAACATATGTCATGTCAGAATGGGGTTAAAGGTGTTTTTTTTTCGCCTCATATAAGTCCAGTGCAAGGGGAGTGAGCAATATTGTTTAACAATAATTTTGAATGTAAAATACATAAAGTAGAAAGGGATACAAATGGAAATTTTATTATCATACCTTTAAGAGATATTGAAAAAGACATCCTGTTGATAATTGTGTATGGTCCAAACAAAGATCATCCTGAATTTTACGAAACTTTGAAAGAAAGAATAAAGAAGTATGACAATCATGCCTTCCTATTAATTTTAGCAGGTGATTGGAATCTCGTTCTTGACTCGTACTTAGATTATGAAAATTATATTAATAATCCAAAAGCAAAGGAAATTGTTGAAAACATGATGGCAGAATTCAGTTTGACAGATGTCTGGCGTGAAAATAACCATCTGGTCAAACGTTTTACATGGCGAAGAAGATCACCTTCAAAAAACAAAGCAGAAGAGATTTTTAAAGAAAAAAACCGCAACAGAAAAAGAAGAATTGTTAAAAGAAATAGATGTATTAACGAAAAAGAAAAGAAAAGAGATGAAGATATGAAAATATTGAAAGAGAAAAAGAAAGAGTTAGTGTCTCTTAGGGAAAAGAAAATACAAAGTGTTATATTAAGATCGAGAGCAAAATGGATCGCCAAAGGAGAAAAAGTCACAAATTATTTTTGTAACCTAGAAAAAAAGACATTATGTGAATTCAAGCATGACCAGATTGTTAGACCATAATGGAACATTAACAGACGAACCAGAAAACATACTTTACAAAATTTATACACACACACACAAACACACACACACACACACACACACACACACACACACACACACACACACACCAACCCCCCCCCCCCCCCCCCCCCCCAAAAAAAAAAAGGAAACTGTTGATACTTGTGAAAAAAAGAGAATTATCAAACGATGAATATATTTTATTAGAAGGAGAAATAAGTTTAGAAGAAGCGAACTTAGCATTAAAGAATATGAAAAATGGAAAGAGTCCTGGAACAGATAGGTTGGGAGCTGAATTTCATAAAATTATTTGGAAGAAACTAGGTCCTTTTGTAGTTCGTGCTTTAAACCAGTCAATTAGAGATGGAGAACTTTCTGCCACTCACAGAGAGGGAATTATAACTTGTATCCCCAAACAAGACAAACCGAAAGAATGCATAAAAAATACTGGAGACCTATCTCACTACTGAACGTGCTCTATAAAATAAGGTTAGCATGCATTGCTAATAGAATAAAACATGTTCTTCCAAAATTGGTGGGTGAATACCAGACCGGTTTTGTTGCAAACAGGTATATTAGAGATAATGTAAGACTAATTTATGACTTAATCACGTATCTAGAATCACGACATTTACTTGGACTTTTGCTATGCTTAGACTTTGAAAAAGCCTTTGACTCGCTGGACTGGAATTTCTTGTTTAAAACTTTGAAAGCATATGGTTTTGGTAAAAGTATATGTGGATGGATACAAACTTCTTTAAAAAAAAATATATATATATAAAATCGACTGTAATAGTCAATGGTCAAACTTCTGAATGGTGCCTTTTAGAAAGGGGCTGTAGACAAGGTGACCCACTTTTGCCATATTTGTTTATATTATGCGTAGAAATATTAGCAAATATGATTAGGGAGGATCAAGAAATAAAAGATATACACATTGATGATAAAAGAATACAAAATATATCAATTTGCTGATGATGCACAGTTGATGAATATTGGGGATGTTAAATTGTTTGAAAGATCTATTCATCAAGTGTGTATACATATGTATGTGTACATAACTACATGCATGTATATGAATGTATATTGTGTGTGCGTGTGTTTATGTAAGTTTGCGCCTGCCTATATGTGCGTATGTGTTAGGGTAGCTGTTAGATACACAATGTATGTATGCAGTGTGTGTGTGTGTGTGTGTGTGTGTGTGTGTGTGTGTGTGTGTGTGTGTGTGTGTGTGTGTGTGTAGTCATATTTTGGTGTGTGTGTATGTAACATTGATGTAATGTTTTATGTTAACAAAAGCGTTTTTGTAAAGCACCCAGAGCAGATTTCTGGATAGTGTGCTATATAAGTATCCATTATTATCATTATTATTAAGTTGAATAATTTTACAAGTTTTCAGGCCTTTTCATGAATGCACAAAAACACAAGCTATAATGGCTACGAAGTAGAAAAAAATCAAAAATCAAATGTATGCAGCATTTAAACATTAAATGGAATCTAGAGACTTTAATATACTACTGAGGAATGTGGTTCATAAATGATATTGAAGACTGTGAAAATATCAGTTATGCATAGAAACTATCTGAAATGAAGACTCTATTCAAGATATGGGTAAAAAGAAACATTACACCTATAGGACGTGTCTCCAATCCTGTCCAAACTAATCACTCATGGATTTTGCTTCCAAATCCTTCAGATAATTTTATAAGTAATTGTCAGAAAATGTGTTTTCAGTTCGTGTGGAATAGCAAACGAGACAATATAAGTAGAAAGACAGAACAAAATGTATTGAGAAAAGAGATTTAAACATACCAGATAATCATTAGAAAATATATCGAAGAACTGAAATAACTTGGTTAAGAAAGTTTAGAATTACAAAACACAAACTGAAAAAATATTACAACTGAAATGTTCACATTTCTAAATGAAATAGAAAAATATGCATTGCTTAAAAACAACAATAATTTATTTTGGAAACACACTTTTATGGCACACAGGGAGTTTTCATGTCAGTGGAAGCCCAAATCAATAACAGATTTTCAGTCAGAACCAGTTTTCTATAATGATAAATTCAGGATTGGAAACAGTACGATAAATTATAGATATTGGATTAACTCTTTCCATACGAACGGCGAAAGAGACGACGTTAACAGCGTTTCACCCCAATTACTATCATCAAAATATTGCAAGCGGAAGGCTCTTATACTGAAGACATGAATGTTGACAAAGAATGCCACAATTCTGACGACAGAAGCTAAAGGTTGGGTCATTCAGACACCCACTGGACATCCGAGGGGTCTGTGTAGAGGAAAATAGAGGACTGGCCGTACTGAGTGAGTTAACAAAGGGGTTTACTGTGTTTCACATTTTCTAAATAACAATGGAAGATTTCTTACCTAAAATGAGTTCACCAGAAACAAATTAAATCAATTTACATTTCTTATTTACAACGTTTGTTTCAGAGCAATTAAAAGATTATTTTCAACTGGCAGAACTTAGTGGCCCAACAAACCAATAGTACACATAGTATACCCGGGGCATTGAAAGTAATCTACTCAGTATCTTAGGGATCACGGGCATACTACAATGTTTTGGCTGATGATACACTTGCAAATGCTTGCACCAAATGGTTTCAGAAATTGGGAACAAATATATGTTGGGAAAAAGGCTTTTATTAAAATCACTTAATAAGATAGAAGAGATAAAACTGAAATGGCTACAACTTCGCATAATACACAGAATTATTGGAATAAATGTGATTTTAAAAGAAATGAGAATAGCAAATAGTAATGATTGTGACTTCTGCTTGGAAGCTAAAGATAGTATCGAGCATACATTCGGGCGATGCGATCACTCTAAACAATAATGGGGTAAATTTAGAAGATTCACTTTGAACAAAATGTACAATTTGTGCAGATTTAAAGTTTAACGAGCATATGATACTTTTTCGTTTCCATATGGCTATAGTTACTGACCAAGTCCTTGATTTTCTAATCCACCTGGGAAAGATGTATAATTATCATATTAAAATGTAATCCCTAATCATATTTGCTCATATTTCTACGCATATTATAAACAAATACGGAGAAAGTGGGTCACCTTGTCTACAGACCCTTTCTAAAAGACACCATTCAAATGTAAACATTCACTCTTTTTAAAATTATATTACCTCAAGATACAAAATAGAAGAGTATAATGCAATGGTCACGCGTGAAACACACAGTTTCATGACAAAATGGCTACCATATTTACATTTGTTTGAAAACAATATATGACACGTTTATTAACAGTTATGACACTCAAATATGTAAATCTCCAGGACGCTTTTGTGTGAATTAGTTTTGCATTTTACAAATGGTTTATTGTTGGGTTAAAAAAAAGAAAAGAGTATGTATTGTGTTATGGTATATGGATATAATTATTTTGGGTCGAATGGTGTGTTGGTGGCTCTTTTGTTGTTGTTGTTGGTTTATATATATATATATATATATATATATATATATATATATATATATATATATATTCAAATGATCTATTTATTTGAAGTGCAGTACCTATTCTCACTATTTAGTATTATGTATGTCATCATGTGTTTCTCAGTTTACCTCTTTATGTTTCATTTAGTATGTGTTCTTTCTATCCTACATGTGAATTTAAGTACTTTAGTTAAGTGTATATGTGTAATTAAAATTGAACATTTTTTTAAGTTAAAAAAAAGTATTTGGGGGTTTCAGAAAGGTAATCAGCAACGTTATTTTCATCTTCCAAGCAGTCTTTTGCTCTTCATGACTATCTGATGCATTTCATTTTGCCAAGTCACCTTCATACCCCAACCAGCTGCACTCTTTCCCACGCTAAACTGACTCCGTCTGCTGTGCCAGGATTCATGTGTCACGTGTGCATTTCACGGCCGTTCATTTCCAAAGAAAAAAATGTACTGAACACACCGTTCTTTTCACATCAACTTGAGACATAATGTTGGTCGATTTTGCCACCATCTGCCGTCTATACGTTTTGAATTAATTGTCTGGACAGTGTTCCGACAATGTTAATCCAAATTAACCTGATTAAAAAAAAAAATAAAATAAAAAAATATATATATATATATATATATATATTTACATACATACTATTAATAAACGGGAAAATCTGAGAAATCTGTTGTAACAATACAATACAATACAATACAATACAATACAATACAATACAATAAGCAGAGCATGGATCTTTCGTGTGTACCTGACTGCGTAAAATGTCTACAACAAACAAAAAAACACTAAAGAACTTAATGGTCCCGTGCAGCCTTCCCGCCAAGTTCATCTCTGCAGGCCGTATAAGCACGCACTGATTTCATTCTTTATGAAATGCAATGACTGACAAGAGTGGAAAATATTCATAAAAGCAATCTTGCGTCTTCTAACAATTTAGTATTAGACGAAAATGAAAATGTTTGTTTCCTCTTGACCCAAAACAGCTCTCTTACGGTGTCTGTTAGTGTTACTGACTACATGCTGCAGTGTCCTGGCAGTACCTCACAGAATTAATAGATCAGAGGTACAGGTCAACAGTCAGCACGGCCGGCAGCAGGCAGCCATGTATACTTGGCCGCGCCGCTAAACGCTTTTTAGTCCAGTAATTCTGTGAGAAAAAGTGGCCGAACCCCCACCACCAGCAGTATCAGTATCAATAGCTCAAGCAGGCATCACTGCGTTCGGACAAATCCATATACGCTACACCATATCTGCCAAGCACGGATGCCTGACCAGCAGCGTAACCCAACGCGGCGCTTTGTCAGACATTGAGCGGAAAAACAACAACACAAAAACAACAACAACAAGAAAGGGAAGGCCTTCTAGATTCACGTGTGATACACTTTTTTTTTTTAAATCCAAGCTTTTTATGACTTGAGTATAATGCATTTACTGTTATATTTAAATTTTTTGTATTCTCTAAACTTGGCACTTTGATCTGATATTCGATCCAACAAAAGATCTGTCATTATTATCATTTTTTGTTCAAACAGGAACTTCCTTTGCTAAGCATGGAAGTTTTATTTATTGCAAACGTTTTGGTGTAGACAGTAAAACAAGGGAAATTACTCTACTGGGGAACTTAGTTTGCTTTAAACTGATCTTTCTCATCTTAAACATTACATTTTGAAATTATACTCAATACATAAAAAGCTTGGATTTAAAAAAAAAAGTGCATCACAAGTGAGTTTTGAAGGCCTTGCCTCTCTTGTTTCAAAATGTAATGTTTAAGATGAGAAAGATCAGTTTAAAGCAAATTAACTCCACTAGCATTACAGAGTAATTTCCCTTTTTTACTATCTGCACCAAAACGTTTACAAATAAATAAAAATTCCATGCTTAGCAAAAGAAGTTCCTGTTTGAACAAAAAATGATAGTAATGACTACTCTAGCTGTTGGGTCGAATATCAGATCAAAGTGCCAAGTTTAGAGAATACAAAAAATATAAATATAACAGTAAATGCATTGTACTCAATACATAAAAACTTGGATTTTTTTAAAAAGTGTATCACAAGTGAGTCTTAAACGTTGCCTCTCTTGTTCCTATTTTTATGCCAAATTTGGTGTCAACTGACAAAGTAGTTGCAGAGAAAATGTTAAAGATTACCGCGGACACACACACACAGACAACCGAACGCCGGGTTAAAACATAGACTCACTTTGTTTACACAAGTGAGTCAAAAAAGCAAGAAAACGTTGTTGTTTTTTTCTTCTCTTTGGTTGGTTCGTACAGTACGTGTTCAGGATTTCTCGCATTATCGCCTGTAAAAAAATGAATAAATCTAATTCAGGGAAAATTATAGATAAACAAGAGAGGCAAGGCCTTCAAGACTCACTTGTGATACACTTTAAAAAAAATCCAAGTTTTTATGTATTGAGTATAATGCATTTACTGTTATATTTAAAGTTTTTGTATTCTCTAAACTTGGCACTTTGATCTGATATTCGACCCAACAAAGGATCTGTCATTATTATTATTTTTTGTTCAAACAGGAACTTCTTTTGCTAAGCATGGAAGTTTTGTTTATTGCAAACGTTTTGGTGTAGATAGCAGAACAATGGAAATTACTCTGCTGGGGAACTTAGTTTGCTTTAAACTGATCTTTCTCATCTTAAACATTACATTTTGAAATTATACTCAATACATACAAAGCTTGGATTTTTTTTTTTAAGTGCATCACAAGTGAGTCTTGAAGGCCTTGCCTCTCTTGTTTCAAAATGTAATGTTTAAGATGAGAAAGATCAGTTTAAAGCAAATTAACTCCACTAGCATTACAGAGTAATTTCCCCTGTTTACTATCTGCACCAAAACGTTTGCAAAATAAATAAAAATTCCATGCTTAGCAAAAGAAGTTCCTGTTTGAACAAAAAAATGATAATAATGACTGCTCTAGCTGTTGGGTCAGAATATCAGATCAAAGTGCCAAGTTTAGAGAATACAAGAAATATAAATATAACAGTAAATGCAGTTTGCATATAATTAGGCTTCATTCTTTTTTTTTTTTTTTTGTGCCAATCCCAGAAGCGCAATATTGTTTTAAATAAGATGACTGGAAAGAACTGGATTTTTTCTATTTTTATGCCAAATTTGGTGTCAACTGACAAAGTAGTTGCAGAGAAAATGTCAATGTTAAAGTTTACCACGGACACACAGACACACAGACATACACACACACACACACAGACAACCAAACACCAGGTTAAAACATAGACTCACTTTGTTTACACAAGTGAGTCAAAAATAAATAAATAGGCTGAGATTGAAGTAATATTAATTCTGCACCACACTTTTTGCTGCTGCTCCTGGTCATTCGCGCCTTGCAGTCTACATACATATATATATATATATATATATATATATATATATATATATATATATATATACAGCACTGCCAGTGCGGAGTTTTAAGACCTGCCGGTTGCTGTGCTGTGAGAATCTGAGCGCGCTGGTTCGAATCGCGTCTCAGCCGCCGATATTTTCTCCCCCTCCACTAGACCTTGAGTGGTGGTCTGGACGCTAGTCATTCGAAGTTCGGATGAGCAGATAAACCGAGGTCCCGTGTGCAGCATGCACTTAGCGCACGTAAAAGAACCCACGGCAACAAAAAGGGTTGTTCCCAGCAAAATTCTGCAGAAAAATCCATTTCGATAGGAAAAAGAAATAAAAACTGCACGCAGGAAAAAAAAAAAGAAAAAAGAAAAAAAAAAGGGGTGGCGTGTAGTGTAGCGACGCGCTCTCCATGGGGAGAGCAGCCCGAATTTCACACAGAGAAATCTGTTGTGATAAAAAGAAATACAAATACATTCAACATTGCGTTTATACCACTTGTCTTCCTTGTTTACTCTTCAGTTCCAGAAACAAAAAAGAACGTTCATCGCGTGACCCGAATGGAGCTGCTTTCTGCTGAGGGGAGGAGAGATTGTTTACAGTTGCAGTTCATAAAAGCAAAGGTCCATTCCGTGAACTCCACTGCAAACATCAACCGTTAATGGGGTTCGTAAAGATATATCGTCACTTATTTACACGTCTGTGTAAACGAGTAACTGTAAAACATTTAATTTATAGAGATTTGGAGCATTTTGATAATGCTATGTTTCCTGTGTTATTGGAGTTTCGAAACTACGAATCCGACGGAAGTAGTCAATTAAATAGGTTATAGTAGTAGTAGTAGTAGTAGTAAAGGGACTGGCAGTCATCTGCCTAGACCTCTCGGCCTTTTTATGTCCCCATCGAATCTTCATCTTCATTTCTTCCATTTTATTTAATTTATTTATTTTCATCTTTTGTTTGTTGTTATTGGGCGGTGTACGCAAGTACACTTCGGCAAGCAACTTTGTTTTAGTCATCAAAGTAAAAAAATTTTTCTTTTAAGATGGTGTTGGTGTCAAGGAGATTTTTGAACGTGTTAGTCTTTTGTGCAAGTTTAACTTCGATTGGAAGTGCATTCCATGTTTGTTTTTTCTATAAAAAAAAAAATCCAGTGTTCTAAACAAATTTTCTTTACCGAGTTCCTTGTACTGTCATAGTCAGACATTCTAAAGATATGTCTTGCATTTACATCATTTATGTTATTTAATATCTTATAAGTTTCAATCAAATCTCCTCATACTCTTCTACCTTTCAGTGAATGTAGATTTAAGTATGTAAGCCTTTGTTGGTAACTCATATTCTTGCATTCTTGTAATAATTTTATTGCTCTTCTTTGGACCCTTTCTAATGCTATAGATTGTCTCTAAGAGTATGGGTGCCACACAATATTACCATATTCCACATGTGATCTAACTAATGCTTTATATAAATTGAGAAATATATCTTTGTCTAAATAATTGAAGGCTCTCTTAATCATTTGATTGGCTTTATTTATAATATTATCAATATGTGTATCAAAGGAAAGTCTATTGTCAAACATTATTCCTAGGTCTTTTTCACTATGGCATTTCTCAGTATTCTGTGTCATGTGTTCTATTTTCATGTGGTAATTGTTATTTGGATTTTTTTCCCCTATGTGCATTACTTTACACTTTGAACCATTAAAATAAAGGTTCCATTTGTCAGACCATTCTTGTAGTGTATATAAATCAGTTTGTAATGTGTGATTGTTGCGTGCATCATCACCATAAATTTTAGTGTCATCTGCAAAAAGTTTACACATACTTTGTATACAATCAGGAAGGTCGTTTATATATATTGTGAAAAGTACTGGTCCAAGAACACTGCCCTGTGGAATACCACTGATTATGTTTGCACAAGTTGACTTTTCTTCTCCTATCTTAACTAATTGTGTTTAACCTATTTAGGAGTTTCTTTTCCAGTTCAGTAAGTTACCAGTAATACCATACGAGGCTAATTTTAATAACAGTCTTTCAAGTCTGACAGAATCGAATGCTTTTTTGAAGCCTAAATAAATTATGTCAGTAGATTTACCGCTATCTGTCATTTTAGTCAGATCTTTGATTACTTCTAATAGTTTTTTATGTCAGTAGATTTACCGCTATCTGTCATTTTAGTCAGATCTTTGATTACTTCTAATAGTTGTGTTATACATGATCTATTCTGTCAAAAGCCATGCTGACATTCTACATAAAGGTTATTTATTTTCATATGCGAAATCATTGCATCTCTAATAAAAGATTCTAAAATGTTACACACTATACATGTAAGGTTCACTGGTCTATAATTACCTGCTTCTTGTTTTGACCCTTTCTTGTAAACAGCTGTTACCTCAGCCATCTTCCAGTCGTTTGGTATGGAAGCATTTTCAAGTGACTTATTATAGATGATGCTCAGTGGAATAGTGAACTCTTTGCTCAATTCTTTAAGGAGCCTTGAAGGTATTTGGTCTGGTCCTTGTGCTTTATATGGGTCTAAAGCTTTTAATTTATTTTCCACTGCCATAGGGGTGACCCTTAGATCACATACATTATTTCCTGATCTGTAACTTTCACCAAGTTTAGGTAAATTCGTAACTGTCTCTTTCGTAAAAACACTTGCAAAGAAATAGTTTCTGCTTTATTTATAGGAATATATATATATATATATATATATATATATATATATCATACTAAATGAACAGTATAACAGGAGTGCTCCAATGCTGCCATTCCTAACATCCGCATCGTCATGCCATGTCTTCACCATGCCAGCATTCCAGAAATTGAAATAGGTCAAATAATGTTCGGGCTGAAGCATGCATGTAACATCTCTCTCTCTCTCTCTCTCTCTCTCTCTCTCTCGGTTCACTGTGAACCGTCGTGGGGTGTGGACACATCTGGGCAGCGCTCCGCTCTGCGTGATCTCTGAGTTAACTGTTCAGTGTGTTGTGTTGTTACTGGCTGGGAAAAAAGGATAGGAAAATGCCTGTCACTGCAGAGGCGCATCGAGTATACTTTGGAACTTCTACCCCACATTGATGATTTTCGGCAGAGGAAGGACTTCGTTTCTACACAGACAAAAGAAAGATAAAAGAAAGGTACGTGTTGCCTGGAGTGTTTGTTTGACACTGACAGTATTATACTGCTTGGCTATTATCCTGCTCCCTATCTGCATGGACGTAGAGACGAATCCTGGTCCCGAAAGCAACACAAACTGGAAACATGAAATGCACACTGCTATGGATAGACGATTTGTCCAGATATTGGAGGAACTACGATTACATTCCGCAAGTCTGTGTGAGAAAATGGAAACCATCTTCGGGAACCTCCAAAGAAATATATCACAGTTGATGTCAGAGGTATCGACCCTACAAAATGTCGTTTATGAACACAGCAACGAGATACATGCTATGCAGGAAGACAAGGTCAATGTTCATCAACGGTTGGACAGAATGGAGAAAGAAATGAACACACTGGAGATGAACTCAAAAGAAAACAATCTGAAGTTTCTAGGTGTTCGTGAAACCGGTCTGGAAAGCAACAGAAAAAGTGCGGAAATAGCTGTTGACATTTTGAATCGTTCATCGTCCTCCAGTTCATGGCGTCTGTCAGACATTGAGAAGGCGTATCGCGTCGGCAGCTACAGACAGTACTCCTCACAGCCACGCCCATTAATCGTTCGATTCCGCAGCTGGACAGACAAGATGGACATTCTGAGCAACAACTACTTAAGAAATCTCCTCAGAAGAGAGAACATCCGAATCGCCGCGGACCTCACAACACGTCAGAGAGAGGAGATACGACACCACCGTCAGCAGGGAAAGATTGCATATTTCAAGAAAGGAAGACTGTTTGTCCAAGACAAGCATTCACATCTGTACACTGATGACTTGGACGACCGACCCGGACAGCAGAACAGAGTCGAAAATGGGGGCACAGACCGATATCGCACATTTAACTCAAAGCATGCGAATTTCTAGAACCAGCGAACAGCATCTGGTACCAGATATGGGGACCACCAAAGAAACAGGGGATCGAGTACATACAGGAAGCAGGAGACTGACAACAGGCAGCAAGGCGACTTCGAAGAGAACAGATCCAGTGCACACAGACACCACGCTCCCTCTCAACACATCCACCACCAGAACGAGCGACACAGCCAAGTGGAGTCAGCGCCCTCCTCCAGATGGCAGGAAGAGTACGATATGTACCAGCAAAACAGCTTTGAGAACAATTTCACTGCACAACTCGACTAAATGCCGGTAGGGAAACTTTTCAATATCAGCAAACACCCTCTGTTCCAATGTACGACTACGAAGAATTTCAGAGCCACACAGCAAGCTATCGTCCCGCTGACGACTGGTTTCAACAGGCTCATGGTGATATGTGGAACAGCTGGAACCATGTCCATCACAGCCAGCACTTGGACATTTCAAACAATGCCCATGCTTCCAGTCAGAGGAATGAGCGCAACTTTTTAAGCCCCAGAGATAAAGCCTATTCCCCAAGAGTGGTTCCTGGGACGAGATCATACAGTGAAGTGATACAGTCTGTCCGCTCTTCTTCAAGACATCAAGAAAACAGACTGATGCAAGAAGCTGCAAACAGGCAAGACTCCCCGCGTCAGTCACCCTCAACAAACAACGCAAACAACGCAAACAGACCGAACGAGTGCATGGAAGGTGATCCTCGACACGACACACACCAGCTCACTGCTGCGAACAACAGGACAGACAACAAAATCAACGGAGCCGACCAACTGGAAAAGGACAACTCCTGCCATGACGACGACCAGTCTGACCTTGGCAGTGTCAGATCGGATGTCCTTCTGGTTCCCCCCACTGTTCCCCAGCCCTGTACCGAAGAGAAAGCGTCGACTTGTGACCCAGCTGTCACCACGTCCGACAGCCACAGCATTGAAGATGCACGCGGTGACACTGTATGCAGACAGGATGCCACTGATGCCATCAACACCACTGCAGACAGAGCCACTGAGAGAAGTAGAGACAGTGCAGTAGAGTCTGGTGATCGGGTTGACAGGGACAGCAGTGTGATGAATGCTATGGACGTTCAACAGCAGCAAGATGACCTGGCTGATGACGCGGATGATGAAGGGCTTCCACCCAACATCCCTGCCACCCCGAAGGACGACGCGACCCGTGCTGACCATGGAGACGGCCCCTCAACGCAAAGCAGCGTGACCTCCGACACCAATGTCAACACGCTATGTAATGCCGGGGATTCCCCTTCCCTTGGCTGCACGGAGAAATCGCCCCGTGTGACTCCCGTGCAAAACGAACGGCAGAGGCGCCGTGGCAGCTTGACTGGCGAGAAAAGACTGGTGATCACACGATCACAATCCGTGTCACTTGAAAGACAGTCTTCCCTCCCCAACAGCTGGATAAGAAACAACAAACAGAACAAACGCGCTAGTCCCCGAAAAGTTAACACCTCGAAAGAAAAAGGCAAAAAATGATGGTATGGCCCTGACCCTAACACTGGCATTTCAAAAGACTCCCAGTTTTCAATGATTTCATATAACGTTGAAGGAATAGTGTCTAAACTGAAAGACACCAGTTTCGTCTCCTTTATTTCAAAGTTTAACTTCATTTGTCTGTTAGAAACATTTGTAGAGTCCTTCACATGTTCGTTATTCCCATCACATACATGTTACGTTGCTCCAGCGATAAAGCTCTCACATCAGGGGAGGAGGAGTGGGGGTGTCATTGTATTAGTAAACAATGAGTATGTACCTTTCCTTAAACAATTTCCAACAAAATACGATAATATAATTGTTCTTCAAGCAGAAAAAGAACTTTTTGGAACAGAGTCTAGTGTTTTTATTATTAGTATTTACATAAATCCTCTCAACAGTCCATTTTACGAGACAAGTGAGGCAGACAATGGGATTTCTATACTAGAACAATGTCTACTTGACATTATTGAAAACCACGAGGATGCTTCCTTCATTTTGTGTGGAGACTTTAATGCCAGGACTGGTAACAAATTCCCAGAACAGTTTAGTGCTGACTTTTCCTCAGACGACACACACGATGGTTTTCAGTTTGACTTTGACGATGGCCACGAATCGATTCCTGACCGTTGTTCACAAGATACAGTGATCAATGACTATGGCCAAAAGTTACTCTGCTTGTGCTCTAATTTTGATCTGTACATTTTGAATGGTGTTTGTGACGGAGACACAAATGGGGTTTTCACTTATACGTCTCCCTCTGGTAGCAGTGTCATTGATTATTTTATTTTCTCCACTTCATTAAGCTATTTATCGCACAGAATACTTGTAGAAGAAATGATAGACTCTAAGCATATGCCTGTATCATGTCTTATAAAGTGTAATAGACAAAAGTATAAAGGGGGAACAGATGCATTTATTTCTAGGTACATTTGGTCTGATGATAAACGTGACGAATTCGTTAATTGTATCAATTTACCGGAAAATATTGCTTCTCTTGAACAAGCCAAACACCTGATTGATGAAAACATCAATAAAGCAGTCGACTTGTTTTCAGTTACTCTAAAATCCGCCGCTTCTTGCATGCTTGTAAAAAGAGGATGTGCTAGAGCCATAAAAGGCAACATTTGGTTCGACTCAGAATGCCATGAACATCGGAAGGGCACAAGGAAAGCTCTCCGTGAATTTAGACGTGAACAGAGAGCCGATCCTACTGCAGATGGGCATGTGTATTTTGAGTCCAGAAAGTCTTACAGAAAGCTATTGGCTAATAAAGAAAGAGCGTACAAAGCAAAATGTAGAGCTGAACTTGAAGGGAATATTAATGATTCCAAGCAGTTTTGGAAAAATATCAAACAATTTTCTAAGAAAAGTAAACAGACTGGAAACATCTCAGATGATGAATGGTTACAACACTTTAAAGAGGTTTTTGGTGTGAATGACAATGATACGATAAATGACGATTTCACTGGCTTTGAACCTGGGAATGGAACTGAAGAAAGTGACAATCAGGACGATGTCCTACTGAACAGTGATATAACTGAACAAGAAATACTCGATTCCATCCGTCATCTAAGAAACAATAAAGCAGCCGGCCCAGATGGCATTATACCCGAACTTTTTAAACACTCAAGTGAGCTAATTGTTCCTTTTCTTTTGAAACTGTTTAATAGCATATTTTCTTCGGGTCAGTACCCAGTAGCTTGGACTGAATCGATTATTCAACCCTTGCACAAGAAAGGCGATTTACACAAGCCAGACAATTACAGGGGCATTTCACTTTTGAACATATGTGGAAAGCTGTACAGCCATATTATCAACAAGAGAATATCAAAATGGGTTGAAAGTAAGGACATATTAGGTGATATACAAGCCGGATTTCGAAAAGATCATTCAACAATTGACCATATTTTTACGCTGTTCTCAATGGTACAGAAATATTTGCTTAAAAATAGAAAATTATTTGTAGCTTTCATTGACTTTCGTAAGGCTTTCGATTTTATTTCACATGGAAAACTGTGGCCCGTACTGCGGAAGTCTGGCTTAAAAGGGAAAATATTAAAAACCATTCAAAGTATGTATAAAACCGTTAAAGCTCGAGTACGTTGGGGGGGTAGGGTAACCGAAGCTTTCCTTTGTCAAAAAGGTTTAAAACAAGGGGAGGTTACAAGTCCTTTACTTTTCTCTCTGTTCATAAATGATCTTGCCACGGACATAATCGAGAAAGGACGCCATGGCATACAACTGAATCCTGATATGATTGAACTGTTTATTTTACTTTTTGCGGACGATATAGTGCTTTTGTCTGATACAGTTACTGGTCTGCAGAACCAATTGAATGTGCTGGCAATGAAGGCTTCCGAGTTAGATTTACACGTTAACCTTGATAAATCCAAAATAATTATTTTTAGAAATGGTGGATACATTGCTCGGAAGGAAACCTGGACATACGAAGGTCACGACATCAAAATTGTCAATTCTTATAAGTACTTAGGTTTGTTTTTCAGCACTAGATTATCTTTTTCGAAGGCTCTGGATGACATAGCAATGAAAGCACGGAAAGGTGTAATAGAAATATTTAGAACGTTATGGAGACTTGACGATTTCTCTGTTAGTATTTTCTTTAAATTATTTGATTCACAAATAAAACCAATTCTGTTATATGGCTCTGAAATCTGGGGATTAATGCAAATTTCACCAATAGAAAAAGTGCACATGTTTGCTTTAAAAAAACTTCTTAATGTGAGTCCAAGATCACCAAATGACATGGTGTATGGCGAGACAGGTCGTTACCCTCTGTATGTATATTCCTTCTTGTCATGTATAAAGTACTGGATCAGACTTACAAGAATGGATGAAAATAGACTTCCTCGTAAATCTTATAAAATGCTTCTATCGCTATGTGATCAAGACAAAGAGTGCTGGGCATCTCAGGTACGAAACACTTTGTATAAATTTGGATTCGGCTTTGTTTGGGAAAATCAAGGTGTAGAAAATGCAAGAGGATTCTTGAATGATTTCAAACAAAGACTGATCGATTGCCATAGTCAAAACTGGCACGAACATCTTCACAGCAGCAGCAGGTTCAGCGTTTATCGAAATTTCAAATCATCCATATCACTGGAATCTTACTTTACAGCAGTTAAAAATAAACACATAAGAGATGTGCTTATAAGGTTTAGAATAGGAGCCTCGGATATCCGTACACACAAGATGAGATTTGCTTTCGTCAGTCCAAACGACCTGAAATGTCCACTATGTAACGCTGGTATTGAAGACGAGATACACACTTTATTTTACTGTAAATCTCTTAACGATCTGCGACATAAATATATTCCATGTTGGTACACGAGACATCCCTCTGACAAAACTTTAGAATTTATAATGCATGACACAAAAATCCTTCATGATCTCGGTCGCTTTATTTATCACTCTAATAAACGTCGTGCTGCTTTATTATGATAATGGGCACAACCTGAGTTCTGTTCTGTTATACATTTAAAACAACGAACGTACATGTTTAAGCGGACTTGCTCACGATGGAAGGCATTTACCTTTTTGAATTTTCGATTCATGTGTTTGCATGCCCGGTTTTACAAAATCGAGTCTGCGCGCGCGCGCGTGTGTGTGTGTGGGGGGGGGGGGAGATGTGGGAAGGGGTCTGGAGGTGTGGGATGGGGGGTGTGTGTGTGCTCAACATTGTAATGGGTCAGAAGGCCTTCTACAATAAAACAGTTCTGAGTTCTGAGTTCTCTCTCTCTCTCTCTGTGTAAATGCCAAATTAACATTCATGGAACCATGATTATAATGTGCATGCTGTATTATTATAATGATTCCCCACTTTGTTTTATATCACTGTTTCCCCCTTGAGCCCTGGATAAAAAAAAAAAAAAGCATTGTCTTGCATACTCTGTTACTTTCAGGAAATAAAATTTATTCAGCTCCCTCTATCTCTGTCTGTCTGTCTCTGTCTGTCACACACACACACACACACACACACACACACACAAAGCAACAAACATAAAAAATAAAACAACGAAACCTATCCAAATTGACAGCAGAAATGTGTGTGCTCATACTTTGTTATTTTAAATACAGTTGCATACGTCCATGCTTATGTGCGCACGCACGCACACACGCACACACACACACACACACACAGAGGAATAAAGTACACACAAATACAAATTTATTTTAAGCAAATGTAATTAATATATATATTTTACTGGTCACGGTATTTACCTAAGTGCTTTCTGCAAGGAGCAGAGCTCAGGACACCAAGAGAGAGTGAACTATTTGTCTGTATATACTGTCACTGTCACTGGTATCAAAACCTGGTTTGGTTGTCGGGGTGCTGCATTGCTGAATGCATCTCCAACATTCTCCATTTCTGGCAAACCTCCTCTCTGTCCACTCAATGATGTTGTCTGCCCACTTTGTGCACTGTCTGTCTTGTCTCCTTTCCTCCTGCACCGTTCCCCGGAGGATGGTCATGAAGAGCCTGTAGGATCTTGTCACCTTGCCATACCATCTCATTTTCCTTTTTTCACTGTGATGTTTTTCTTACTTCCCCATTTGTTTTGTGGTTTGTGTGGGAAATGTCAAAGAGTCTCCTGAAGCATCTCATTTCCACTGCTTGGATCCTTCTCAGAAGCTGTGTTGTAAGAGTTGAGGAGTCACATGTATACAAGAAAATAGATTGAACCAGTGCATGTTGTAGCTATAGCTTTGTTTTGAGACTGATGCTCTTGTTTCTCCATATGGGCTTCAGTCTTGCCAGTACTGTTGCAGTCTGCACAGGATTTCAGCCTTGGACCCTTCTTCACTGTTGACCGCTGACATTGATCTTGGTCTTGATTTGGTCTTTGCTGTTTGTCTCTATGAGCACTTTGGGTTATGCTGCTGGTCAGGGATCTGCTTGGCAGATGTGGTGTAGTGTATATGGATTTGTCTGAATGCAGTGAAGCCTCCTTGAGCAACTGATACTGATACTTACATTTGTCATCTTGCCGCTGATCTCTATTCTGTACTTGATTGAAGTTTCATCCCAGTCACATCACCAGCTTCATTAATCCTTCCTCACTGCCTGCCAGCCCATCAATACCATAGCAGTGTTTACAATGCCAGAGTGTCCTTCCAGGGCATCAGTCATTATACATTCCAGGAAGATATCAAAAAGTGTAGAAGACCGACGACAGCCTTGATGGACCCCAACTGATGTGTGAAACCAGTTGCCAACAGTTCCTTGAACAAGGACTACACTATTGGCTTTTGCGTACAGCTATTTGATAGTGTTGATCAGCATTTGGCCTATGTTGTATTATTTTCATGGTTGTTCAAATTGCATCATGCCACACTGTGTCAAATCTCTTCTGAAAGTTGATGAAGATCTGGTAGATCACTAGATGTTTTGTTTGTGTTGGCTTATTTCTTGCACTGAACTAGAAGTTTGAAAATTTGTTCTGTGGAGCTTATCCAACTGTGGAACCCAGCATTTTCTTCTGCAGTGATTTCTTCTGCCTGTGGTGTGAGTCTGTTGAGGATTATTCTGAGCAACTCTTTTCTTGTATGGCTGATCAGGCTGATAGTTATGTAATTCTGACATAGTTGTAAGTTTCCTTTCTTGGGTAGGGTGATAATTTGAGACTTTGTCCATGTTATCAGCCATTATCCAGTCTGCCAGAATTTGCTGCAGATTCTGGTAAGGGCATCTGTCACTGTCTCTCCTTGTTTTTATCAGTTCAGCGATGTTTGTAGCAGAGCTGAAAATTGAGTGTGTAGCAGATTTTGATCCTGATGTTCACTTGGATACTTTCAATGGTGTTCCCTTGGTTGCTTTTGAATGAGTCTCTAAGAACACAGTCTGTGAGTTGTTTGATCAATACCCACTTAGATGCTGTGGTCTGGATCCTCTGCCTGCTGATCTGTTCAAACTGTGCTCAAATGGTCTTCTTCCAGTTATCACAAATATTGTAAACATCTCTTTGTCAACAGGCTCTTTTCCTGAAGATTTTAAGCATGCCCTAGTCACTTCCCTACTAAAGAAACCTGGTCTTGACAAAGGAACCCAAAAAAACTACATACCTATTTCAAATTTTCCCTATATGTCAAAATTACTTGAAAGAATCATTCTTCATCAGCTCCAGTCATTCATCATCCAGTGACTACCATGAAATGTTTCAGTCTGCATACAGAGAGAATCACAGTACAGAGACAGCCCTCTTACACATATATCCACACATTATTGTCCTGCACAGACAAAAGGGATGTATCATTTCTGTCTGCTTGATCTCTCTTCAACACAATAGATCATATTCTTCTCAACAGTCATCATCATACTTTTGGAATCTTTGGCAAAGCTCTCCATTGGTTTACATGGTTACCAGTAGCAGAGGAGAACTCTGACATATTATTTATATGGTAAGATATGATTTGTTATCATATTCAGAACTAAAAGGCAATGAATATATATACATTTGGACAACATATGCATGCACATATAAAATTCTACACACAGGACCTCAGTTTATCATCGCATCTGAATGACTAGATGCTCAGTTTATTTTCCAGTCAAATTTGGGCGAACAGTGTGTGTTTGTGTGTGTGTGTGTGTGTGTGTTTCTTTACTACATTTCTGAAAATAGCTCTATGAATTGGGACTTGGATTTTCTGCTTATTTATTGAAAAAAATCTTAACAGGCTCAGTATTTGTAATTGTTCCATTTTGAAGCGTAATTGTTATAACAGTGCTTTACTTCTTGTTGTTTTTTTGTTTGTTTGTTTTTGCCAGGCAGACTTCACTTATTTGTTTCAAGTTAAATCACAGAAGCAGTCATGTCGTTTCCGGTGAATCCTACAAGTTCAGTGGCTTCAGAGCCTCAAGTTGTCTCATTGCCGCAGATGCAGCGAATCATCCAAGATGTAACTGGTGAGCTAAGTTGTTGGGTGGATGTTGTGTTTCTGGCTAGTATATGTGACATATTTTGTAGAAAAAAAGATGCTGGTAAATGGGACACTGTTTCAGATTATTGTTTTATTATCTTTTTCTTTTATTTAATATTTATTGACCATTTATTTGTAATATGTAATCATGTGTTTTAGTTTATGAAAAAAGCAAAAAATACAATTTTCACTGAAAACCCTTTCAGGAAATATAATAAAAGAGACAGTTATACCCTGTTTTGGATGTAAGAGCAAACTGAAAAAAAAAAGCAAAATCATAAATTATTTTTATTTGCAGTATTCCTTGACTGCCAGGAAAAAAAACAATAGAAAGTGGTGTTTGAAGTCATAACTCCAAAGTTTAGGTTTGGTTTAGGACACCATGAGTCATTTGATGCTTCCAAAAATCATTGGATCATTTTCAGAACTAATGGGTCTGGAAAACACCCCCTTGTTCCTGCCCTCAGCACCACCATCAGGCCACCCCTACACCTTTGTGTGTGTGTGTGTGAGAGAGAGAGCCGGGGGAGGGGGGGGGGGAGGGGGTGTGTGGGTGTAGAAACTAAGTGCTAATGTTTGCTGTGTGATGAACATGGATGAATACAGTATACTGTATAGTCATTACTAAACTCAGTTCTGTAATGGTGAAACACTGACCTATGCTGATTGCCTGAAATAGCAAATGTTCACATTATTGTCCAATTAATAGAAGAAAAACTTAGAAACAAAAGCAAAGCAGTACAGCTCAAAGATATATCTACAGTGTAACTGTCACTTCTGTTAGTTTAGTACCATTGTTTTTGAAAAGCACTTTCATCTCCTTTGTGGAAATCCAAAAGTTCAGAATTGCTAGATCAGTAGATGTCTCTAAAATTTCCTAAAGCAGAAGCATTATGTGTGGACCTGTTTGATTGTGTCCTCATATATGTACATGAAGAAAACCATTTTCACAAAACAATGTTATCTATGTCATCATTTGTAAATTGGGATATAGGAACACAAACATACCTGGAAAATGAAGTATTGCTATTCAAATGATGAAATAAAAATGGTTATGCATGTAAAAGTGCACTTGTGAGTATCTTCATCAGATTTTGATTTTACCGGAAAGGGCTACACTCTTGCATAACATCAACTAAGTAAAAGTGTCAGTTGCCCACTAATGCTCAAGAGATCTTTTAGATTCAGACTCTCCGCTTGAGATATTGCAGCTGTTTTAAACAGTTACTTGATCTTTCTCAACATTGGGCAGCACCTTTTCGCGACAGGTTCCATGATGGGGATGACGATTTCTTATGATGAAATGCTTTACATGTATAGAAGCCATCCTCAATTGGTGAGACTGCCAGGAAAGTAAAAAGATAATTGGTACTTTATTTTGTCACAGTACACAATCAACAATGCTTTTGTGTGAACATACCTCGTTATGTTTCCTGGCTTGATACCAGTTTTGATTTTGTTCACAATGTTCATGTGCTGGTTGTGGAACTGCAGAGCACTAACAGAGACGATTCAGGATTGTTTTGCAGGAAAGTAAGAGAATTCTACAAAAGCCATCCCCCCTTGGGGTGCTGGGGGTCTTTCAGTATAAATAGCATTCCTGCCTTCTGGTAATTCTGTGCTAGAAATTTCCTGTTTTCTGTTGTTCTCTTTATTTTAAACTTTTTTCTTCCTTCACTGTTCTCTCCTTTTTCTGCCTTCCCAGTCCATTCCCCTTTCTTTTTTTGAGCAAGCCTTGACACTTTTTTCTAGTCTATGATGTACTGTCTGTGCTGTTTTGCTCCGGCGACTCGGTTGTGAAATTGTAAACATCGGGATGGGTACTATTTGTCCATTCTGCATTATCATTTGCATATATGTCCTTTTTTTAATGGGTTTTTGTTTTTGTTTTTTTGCTTTGAAGTATTTTCTATCCTTTTTATAATTGTTTGTAATCTGGAGATGATTGATTTTGATTTGGTGGAATGGCTGACATTTGTACTGTGGCCTAGTTATATTTGGCCTAAGGAGCTAAATGGTTAGGATAATGTGTCATGGACTGTGTTTTGTGGCTTTGTCTTGGTAGTTTTTGTGTGAGTGTGTGTGTGGTCCCTGGAGAGACCAAGCTGACTGCATATGTGGCATTGTGCAAGGTAGCACTGGTTATCTTGTCCTTAGTAAAGAAAGAGTTAATAGTATATGACTGACTTTGATAACCTATTTAACAGATTGTGTGCATCAGCTGAAGGAGGAGTTCGCTAGCAGCAAATCACCCATCACTGATGACTGCCAGGTATTGCAGCGTTTCTGTGCCAAACTGGAATACCTGCTGCAGTTTGAGATGAAAGGTTGGAACCTCTGCATTTCTTGTTCATCGGTTGTATGGTTGACATCAGTTTCAATAAAAGATGTCCATTTTGTCCTCTTCTTGTTATGTATTAAAGTGATGTATTTTTCAGTGTATAGAACATTGTTGTTGTTTTTTCATTTACCTTTGATATTTACATGGATGAATTTTATGGAGCCAGGTTAAATGTGTTTAATTGATATTATGGGGGAAGGGAAGGGGAGTGTGTGGGGGGGGGGGGGGAGGGACTTTGTTGTATTTGATTTATTTTTTGTTTGCTGTCTTTGAATTTATTTTCACACATTCATGCATGTATGCACACATGTGCACACACACACATGCTTATTTTTAAAAATAACTTTATAGACTCACAAGGCCTAACCAGTGCACTTGTTGTATACATATATCAGGCATCTTATTCCTGCTTGCCTCCTTTAATTTTTTTTTTTATAATAAATTTTATTGCGGATGTAATATGCTTGAAGCAATATGAATGCTTTGACACCTCCCTAAAACTGAAAGTATGCAGCATGCACAGCTTAACAAGTGTGTTGTATTCTGCAGACGAAACATCTGTGTCATCTTAAAAATACTATTACTAAGCTTCAGACAAGATTTTGTTTAGTTGAGAAAAAAAACACGACAAGAACTTCTATGCTGACTGCTGTGACATTTTTATTTGTTGTGAATTTTTTAAATTGGTTGATTTAGTTTTAGGTCAGGAAAGAAAGAAGAAATTGGTGACAGATAATATGCATTGTGGTAAGAAATGATTTGTGATAATGGTTACAGGACCTTGACTTTCATCTTATTTTATTTTGCTCTTTTTTTATATATATATATTTTTTTAGTTGCTGGTTTACTCTTCCATAAGCATTCATTCAGATGCTTAAAACCAACTGAAAAAAGAATAGGGGAACATTTTATCACTCATTGTTTCAGAACGTTACACCATGCTGGCAAAGAGAAAGGACTACTGGGACTACTTTTGCGATTGTCTCGCATCGAACAAAGGTGCTAATGATGGCATTAAGTACGTCAAGGCACTTAGAGAGGTGAGCACTACAGGGTATGTTTACACAGTTGTAGTGTGTTATGTACATTTAACTGCTGAAGCATTACATACAGTGTGGGGCACATTTACACTGCCATAGTGTTATGTACAGTATAGGGCACATTTGCTCTGCCTTAGTGTTATGCACAGTGTAGGGCACATTTGCTCTGCCTTAGTGTTATGCACGGTGTAGGGCATATTTACTCTGCCATAGTGTTATGTACAGTGTAGGGCACATTTGCTCTGCCTTAGTGTTATGCACAGTGTAGGGCACATTTGCTCTGCCATAGTGTTATGCACAGTGTAGGGCACATTTGCTCTGCCTTTGTGTTGTGTACAGTGTAGGGCACATTTGCTCTGCCTTTGTGTTATGCACAGTGTAGGGCACATTTGCTCTGCCTTAGTGTTATGCACAGTGTAGGGCACATTTACTCTGCCTTAGTGTTATGTTCAGTGTAGGGCACATTTGCTCCCTTAGTGTTATGTACAGTGTAGGGCACATTTACTCTGCCTTAAACATTTACACTGCCGTAGTGTAATGTACAGTGTAGGGCACGTTAAGATTGTCTTTGAGCTATGTACAATGTAGGGTACATTTAAGCTGCCGTAGTGTTATCTACAATGTAAGGCACATTTACATGGCCTTAGTGTTATATATAATGTAGGGTACATTTACACTGCCGTAGTGTTGTGTACAGTGCAGGGTACTTTTACAGTGCTGTAGTGTTATATACAGTGCAGGGTACATTTACGCTGCTGCAGTGTTATGTACAGTGTAAGGTATGTTTACACTGTTAGAGTGTTATGTACAGAGTAGAACACATACACTGTTCCAGCATTATGTAACATAGTGTAATGGAATGGAATGTATTGAGCGTATCATTATATAAGCTGCATCCCCTAAATAAGAAAAAAAGGAAGTTATTCTCACATAAGCCACAGTTTTTTGGGCCTGCTAAAACTTGGAAGGAATGAAGGGCATGTATGTCCAGAGTGGCACCTCTAAGTTGGACAGCCTCATCCCTCCTTGTACCAGGTTAGGGCATCTCTAGCCCTGTGGGTGATTGTTATAGGCAAATGAGTTGGGTTGCCTTGTCCCTCCATGCACCAGGAGAGGGCATCCTTAGCCCTGTGGGTGGGAAGGGAGTGTGTGTGGGTCCCTAAGGACCAGCCACTACTGAGATGTGAAGGAGCATACATTCAGGTGTGAATGAGGCAGTTTTGTCTGTGAGTGCAGTCGTCCTCCGAAAGCAAGGTGGGGATGAATGCATGAAAATGAATACATATATGTGCAAAGGGATTATAAACTTCCATCAACTCAAGTGATGATGTCAGGAATATGCCAATGACATGACAAGAGATCGAGTCACGAGAAATAAGCGGCTGTATAAGCATACATGTAGCGTGCACAGATATACCCAAGTAAATGGGAAAGTGTGCATACTCGTAATGGAAAGGAATCTGTGTATGCACCTACATATAAGAGATGTACATATGCATATGAATAAAGTGCCAGTATGTAGACACAGAGAGATCTGGGCATTGTGAACAGAATGACGCAAATGCAAGTGTGCCTATATTGCTATGGAGGGAATCTCAATGAATAGATCTCAATGAATAGAGATAGAAATAAAAAAGAATCGGCCGTAGTACTTTCGTTTTCTCTGCATAGGCAGATAGTAGTTTGAACAGGACAGGAATGTCAGACCCTGCCGGAGTCTGCACTAGTTGGGTCATGGTAAGTATGTTATTTAAACGTAATTTTAGATAGAAAATTTCCTGTTATTCTCACATAAGCCACAGTGGTTACACTGCAGATGTTACACACACGCAGACACACACAAAAAAGTGCAAAAATATCTCAAAATTAGCTACAAAGTGAGAAATTTGACAGCTACAGTTTGAAAGCTGCATCGTAAGCATTGCATCATGTATTCAGTGTGGTGGAAGTTGTCGGGGCAAGGACAGTCAATTTAATGTTTAGTGTACTAAAGGCCACGTGTAAATTTTCAGGGAAAAAATGTGAACAGTAAATACTAGTATACTCAAACAGTGAGTTTTGAATTCATGAAGAGTCAAAACCTGTTTTGAAACCTAATGTGTATTTAAAAATAGACTGGAGACTGACGGCAACTCTAGATTTGACCCGAACATGACATTAAGAAAACCTGCAACATTGGCAAAATCCACAAACAAGCTGCATTATTATTTTAGCCTCAGGGGTCATAGTTGAGGGGAAAAGTTTCAGCTGATAGCCCAAATTTTACTGCACAGTGTACGGCACATTTACATTTACATTCCTGTAGTGTTATGTACAGTGTAGGGTACATTTACACTGCTGCAGTGTTATGTTTAGTGTAAGATATGTTTACACTGTTGTAGTTTTATATAGTGTAGGGCACATTTACACTGCTGTAGTGTTAGATACAGTGCAGGACACATTTGCACTGCTGTAGTGTCATGTACAGCTTTCTGCTGATCGTTCCGCCTATCAGTGACAAGGAAGAAATCAGTGTAAGGTGGGAGGAGCACTTCAGCCAGCTTCTCAACCAGCCATCTACTGTTGACCAGGAAGTTCTACAGCAGATACCCTACTGCCCTTGGAGGATAAAATCAGGACTGCATAAAGCAGATGAACTGCAGTAAAGTGCCAGAAAAAGATTGAATCCCAGCAGAAACGTACAAAGCACTTAGAACCACAGCTTTCAAAACGTTCCACAACATCCTCTTGACCATCTGGGAGGAAGAAGACATGCCAGCAGACCTCCGAGATGCCACCATTGTGGCACTTTACAAGAGCAAGGGTCTGTAGTCTGTAGCAATGACAGAAGAGTTTCTCTTCTCTCCATCACTAGAAAGGTACTTGCCTGTATCCTTCTCAACAGGAGGTCCAATTTTGATGGCACTCTCTCAGTCGATCAGTGTCCAGTGTGTCATTATTTTGATAAAAAGAGCCATGGCCATCCCCCAAAACCCAATTTTCATCCCCTCCAACTGAACAGAGACAATCATTACCAGTAATTTCAACCATTGTTCTACTGTTTTTTAAAGCTTCATTTGATCTTTCACACATTCCCCATATTCATAAGTGATGTGTTCTTGGACACTGCCATATTCATTCTGCCCGAATCCATTAACAGACAGCAACAACAGTTCACCGCACTGTCTCCATAGCAAAAGTAATGTAAGATTTTCTAACGTTTGATTAACCCCTTCACTGTAGTACGTTTTGCTATAGCCTATGCTGAGAAAATTTTCAGAAAAACAAGAAAAACACACCAATGATTTTAATTTGCTTATATTTCAAAAAGTACTGAAGATAAGTGCATAAAAGTATATATCAAATGAAAGGAAAATGAACCAAGATTTTGTTTTTAATACTCACATGTTCAAATAATGAGTCAATCTGACAGAAAAATTCCATAAAATGCATTAATTAAAAAAAACTGGGACTGTCATTCCATCATGTAGGTGCTACAATATCAACCATGTTATCAACCAGTCTTTCTTGTGACTGGTGTGATCAACCACACACACTGTCAAGGCTGAGCAACAGTGTCCAGATGCATAAGACTCCAACACAGTCCACACAAAGAGTGAAAAGGATGTACTCACCCAGGATCTATTGCCAGTAAAAACGCTGTGTGTAGAACTTGCAGAAACAGTCTTCAAGACACAGTGCTGGTTTGCTGGGGCAGTCTGGGCAGTAGAACCTCACATCCTTTCTTTGTTCTTTCTTCCAGCAGACTCTGCACCTCCTTTGTGGCCAGGCCTTCTGTAGAGTAGGTGGGATGACATCAATGAAGTGTCGTCCACACAAGACAAACAGTGGTCGTCTTTAGCAGTGTCTTGGTCTTGGTCACCAAAAATCATGGCACTAATTACATCCTTCTGGAAGTCCAGGAGTACTGCTGTTGTCTGCTTTTTTGTAGAGGATGTGTGCATTCAGCATGGCAGTTTGTAGAAAATGCACACACAGCTATTTGTACCACTTCAGGGTTTTCCTTGTGGCATCATAGGGATGCAGCTGTTGGTCATGATGGTCCATGGCCCCCTCCCCTCCCCCCCTTCCCCCACTCTCTCTCTCTCTCACACACAACAATAACAACAACAAACCAATACACACTCGGAAACGAACACACACAAAGCTCTAGGCGAGTGACACACGCTATCATCAACAATGAGCCAGCCAGCAAGCCACGCCCCCTTCGGCTGTGATGGTCACACACACTATCCACGTGACTGACTCTCTCTCACTCACACACTGATCAGTGACTGACGAAGCTACTTACCATAGCTAACACATTCAAAACACACACAATGCAGTCATATTCATTGTTACAACAAACAGAAAGCAAATAATAAACTGACAAACCTCGTAAACACCCACCTGCATCTTGAATCAGCTGAGCTTGTCTGTCTTCAGTTTCGTCAAGCATCTCCACCTCCCACCCACCTCCACTGTCAAAATCAGCATCTTCAGCATCAACTTCATGCAGTTCTATCTCATTCAGTCCACAATCTTCATCTCTACTGTTTGCATCGCGAAAGAATTCTTTCAATACGAGTGCAAGTGTTGGGGTTTGTCTGCGTTCAGCCATGGCTTTGCAAACACAACTTGATCTTAGTACAAACTTGCAAAACTTTCACCTTAAATATGACAATCCAATGAATAATTTTAGCTTATGGAACTCAGGAGATAAAGAGCTCTCAGGGGAGCTAATTTAATGGTTAGCAGACTGTATTTTCTGTAATGCGGGACTCGAAACATAGAACGTTGCAATATGACGTACGGCGCACATCAATACAGCATTGGTGAGCGACATTTCATGACGTACGCCGTACGTCAACAGCGCAGTCAAGAGGTTAATCACATTGTGCTGTGTATGCATGTGCTAAGTGCATGATGTTGGTTTTGAGGCAGACAAAAATATTTTGTGTCTGTAGTGGTAAGTTTGAAATGCATGTTTTTTAACAGGAAGGTGTGAAGTCCAGGCTATGGATATATTTTTTCTCTCACTTTCACTCTGTCTTAAGATGACGAATCCTCTACACCCGGCGACAAAGTTAGTCTTCATACTAGACGCACTGACTCTCCCAAATAAGAGAAATTGAACACATGACTGATTAATCTATAATCTTAATATGCCTTAAAATCAAGTTACACACAACACAAAGTAAAATATATAAATCAAAAGAATGTTTTTCTCTCACACACACACACACTCACACCACCCAAACCACCCCCAAGAAAATAACAAAAACAAAATAAAGTCTGTCACAGCACAGCCCTCCCCACTGTCTCCAAGTTCACAGTCACACACTGTGATGTTACTCAGCTTTTAACAAGAGTTCTGGGTCCTCACACCTTGTGAAGCACAGATCTGTCCCAGCTGAAGGTTGTCTGGCTCTTGCGGTGACGAGCAGTTGGAGCAGGATTGAGGTGTAGATGGAAACAGGCACTCTTGCTGTGCAGTAGTAGTAAGTGTAGGTCCTGGTGACCCAGAGGTAGGAGAGAGGAGGAAGATGTCAACGATGAAGACGACAAAGGGAAAAAAATTACTAAGAAGGATGGAATCTGTAACAGCAGGGGTACAGGGGTGAAACCTTTGACTAACAATACTGGCTCCACTCCTAATCTGCCCGTTCAAGGGCTCAGAAAATTAGGCATTTAGCCACAACAACTGGCCAATATGTAAGTAGTGTTCAGTCAACCATAAATAGCTCAAACTGACAGCACTATTCATAGCTCATCAGCTATCACATTGTGCACAGTGTTCACTAGCACATTATCTACCAACTTGCACAGTATTAATTTGCACATTGTATCAAGATTAACCCCTTGCACACACAACACAATTGAACTGAAATAGACCTGCACATGTATGCCAAACACACAGGAAATTAACCTACTGTCCAAACATATCATCACACATTATTTCACAGTGTGTACACATGTTTAAAGCACACCCCTTGACATCAAGGAATAATCATGTATCACAAAATACATACACAGACAGTAACACACACATGAAACAACACAGAATGAACCCACTGACACATCCACAAGTCAGTCAGTCACCAGTGCCTTTCAGAATAGTTCAAATCAAAGTGATTGACCTACCAGGATTTTCAGTGGTACTTTCTGCAGATTTATGAATTTTCCCAGCCTTCATGCAAGACAAGCCACAGAATATGTAGAAGGAGATTCACACGAAGAACTCAAGATAACTGCTCTTTGCCTGTGGTGCACACACACCTACACTAAGTCCCCAGCAGTCAACACTGCCTCTTGTACATAGATAAGTCCTCAGTGAACTGACCACAAACACTTGTGTCATTCAAACACTGTTAACTTTTGGTTATCAAACAAAACACAAATTGATCTCCTTTTACTTCTCTCCTCTGATCCTTTAATAGGTCTACTCAGTCTAGCAGTTAATTTTGAAAGTTTTTGCTGCTTTTCAGCTTCAAACAAGCCTAACTGTTGGCCTCAAACAAACCCAGGTGTGGTTCAAACAACCACCTAAAGTGACTCTTGACCACTCTCTCCGGAGTCTGTAAATCAAGTGCCTAATTAGCGCCTACAAATCACTCACCAAGCAAATGGACCATCTCAACCTCGCTCTCAACAAGGGTGATAACACTGACCTCAGGAACTTGGGACAACAGTAGGTTCTTGTCTTTCCTGACCTGTCACCCCTTGACTAACAGAGCGAAAAATAATCAACCCATCCTGCTGGAGCGTTCGCGCAAAACCTTCCTCATCACACGAGCAATGATTCTCAAAACATCTTTAGATTGGCCTGGAGGGGGTAAACAAGAGGGACCAAATTCTGGCTCTCTTGCCACAACGTAAAGCAGATGACGGTTTTCACAAAAGCGGCCAAGTTTGTCTGACACTGTCACCGCAAAGTGTGACACACTTCAAAGCGCACTCCGTATGAAAATTCTGTTGCTATTGTGTTTAGTGTTCAAAGAAAGGTTAATTTACTGGCTTTCATGCACAGAACAGCTCTACAGAATATGCCTTTCTAAAACTGACTGGTGCAGTGTTTTATATCATCACCCTGTATTGCAAAGTGAGCCGCTCCTACTGCCAGGCAGCTGTGTTAAAATTATATCATGGCTGGCGCACAGTGAAAAGTACGTGTTAAGTGCAGTCAAGTAAAGGGAATAGCATGGCCTTTGCTCGTCTGCCTTATCGAGCTCAATGGTCTGCCTGTCAGCACTGTGAATGAGGTCGCTGAAAGTACATAGGGTCACTTTGCTCCATCCCTTCCACCTGAAAGTACGTTGTGAATAGTTGTGACAAAAACAAAAACCAAAAATCCAGTAAATAAATTGTATATACAACTTATAAATAAATTGCACACATACTCACACACACACACATGCACACACATACACACACACACACACACACACACACACACACTTTAAGACATTAAGGTGTTGCATAACAGTGTGAATAAATGAAAACATGTGTTAATGTCTGAATTTTTCATTCGCTAGCCTATAAAACTATAAAACCCAACTGCAAATTTGGGCCTTTGTATCATATGGTTTGATTATTCATGTCATACATGTGTGAACAGAATTACAGATTTATCTCTGGTTTGTAGCACAAGACCTCACTGGGCAAGGGACGAGCATTCCTACGGTTCTGCTTGGTGCACCAACGTCTGGCTGACACTGTACAGCAGTGTGCCATCCATCCCAAAACTGTGTAAAGGAGTTTTTCTTTCTTTTTGTGTTTGTCGGCTATATCTTACACATAATCTTGTATGTGCAAATTTACTATTTGTGTAAATGAATGTTTTTGCCCTACCATTTAGGCAGCAGTACTCTGTTTTCTGTTGTGTGCATGCTGGGTATGTTCATGTCTCCATAACCTTCTGAACTAAGTGACATGCATTACATGATCTTTATAATGAATATTTGATCTTCTACATGTGTATATACACTAAGGGGATTAAGCACTGTCAAGACATATGTTGACCTAGGAGAACGGAAAAACCTCCATCCTTAATCCATGAGGCATGGATAACCGAGAACCCAGAACCCTCAGATTGAACCCGCCAACACTTTCAGCTGTTGCACCAGAGAGCTGGTTGAACAGATTACCACTTTGAGAGAGAAATGAGCACAAAATATGATAATACATTGACACCTTAGATATATTCACAGATCATGTCACCAGTGAAAGAAACTCATAAACTCACTTAGCATTTGGTCCAGGCTGATCAGCATGTTTCAGTCATGCCATGGTATAATAATATTAATAATATGGAGGCTTATGTAGTGCGGTTTGCTGCTTTCAAGAGCAGGCTCACTGTGCAACACAGAAAAAACGTATTTCAAAGGTATAATAATGAAAATAAGATAAAACAATTTACCACCCACCACCATTCACAGCACAAATAAAAGTACACTACACACACCTACACCCACCCTCCCCCACCCTCCCACACACCACTATCTAATAGCTTAAATTGACACAGAGAATCCATAGAGATAAAACAAACAAAAGAGTAAAATTTTGAGAAGTACACATTGTGCAGATAGCATATAATTCTTGTACTTGAGTAAAATGAAACATCACAGACACTTTGTGTAAAGGTAACCAATCAAAAGATAAGCTATAAGCATATGAAGTAGTAATTCAATCAGACTTCCCCACTCAGTCGCATAATGCCTACAAACAATATTTAACATGCACGTCATTACTCATGATCACAGCAGGGAAAGCACCAGGAATTAATGTAAAATTTTGAATAGCCAGCAATATGAATAAAAAACTAACGACTGCAAAACAACGGTCTCACTGCAATAGGACACATACCTGTGTGCCTGTGTCACATGAAGAGAAGGGTGTTCATTGTACTGTTGAAACAGATATGTCTCTAATGCTTTTTTGAAAGTTTGTTTTGATCTGATGTGGTGAATGTTAAGTGGTAATGAGTTCCGTTGCCTGGGAGCAATGAAAGAAAAAGCACATTCGCCAAATATCTTTGTGTGCGTTTTTGGTATACATAGAATTTGTTTATCTGTGGATGAACAGAGTAGCCGAGAAGGCAAATAGACAGAAGGAATATCGGAAATATAGTCTGGTGAAGAATCTGAGAAGAAATTATGGCAAAAAAGAGAGATGTTTATTGTGTATGCATGCTTCAACAAGGAGTCGGTGTAAGGCTCTAAGTAGAGGCTTGACATGGCCTCGTTTCTTTGCTTTGAGGATAAGCCTTGCAGCTGAGTTCAGTCCCTTCTGCAACCTATCCAAGCATTGTTTAGGGCAGCCAGCAAGAAGAGCATTGCCATAATCCAACCTTTCACAGGACAAAAGCACAAACAAGTGTTTTTGCGGCTGCAGTTGTCAGGAAGTGACAAATGGAACTGATTTGACGGAGAGCGGCGTGGGCAGATCTGCAGATGTGAGTGATGTGATTATCAAGAGATGTATCATCAGAGATAATGAATCCAAGGTTGCGTGCAGAAGGAGAGAACTAAATGTCACAGTTTCCAACATGAATGGTTGATAACTTTGAATGAACTGAAAATAGGTCTTTGAGTGAATGAGAAGGGCTTCAGTTTTATCATCGTTTAATTGAACAATTGGGAGGAGGTAGCACCTTTGGATGCCTGGCAGCTGCACTTTCTTGGAGAATGGATGGACACCACTGGTCCCTAAAACTGTCACGTGCTGACTCCAAGTGTCACACCCCAGCAAACTGTCTCAGCTGGCACGCTAAACCATGTGAAGGGGTGGTGTTGACACGGCACTACTTGGCAAATGAACTTCCTTGTCGAAGTTACTGGCCAGGGCGGAGGGGTTCTGTAAGGACTCAACGGCCACATGTCAAGGACCAAGGCAAGCCACTAGTTATGTGGATGTCCGGCTGTGATTAACAGCCTAAAGAGGGATGGGCTCCATCAGGCTTTCATGCCCAAGATTCACCCATGATGAGTCAAACCAGAAATCTGTCCATACCAGATTGGTCACAGCCTGGGTCAGCAGTGGCCACACCTGCCGCTGCAAACCAGTTGAGGTGGAAAGTATGTTACTGGTGGTTGCCCCAGTAAGATCAGGGGAAGTGAAAATATTGTCTTAGGCACCAGAAACATAAGAACTGTGAGAACACCAGGAAACATTGAAGAAATGACACACGAGATGAAAAGATACTGCTGGAACATCATAGGTATCTGTGAGATCCACTGAAAGACCTTGGTGAAATAACACTTGAGGAAGGGCACAAGATCTACTTCAGTGGGGAAGAAGACAAGCATGAGAGCAGAGTAAGCTTCCTAGTACACAAGGATATCATGGGCACAGTCATGAGATGCCGACCCATTTCAAGCAGGCAAATTGTCATCCGCCTGAACTGCTTTCAACATTACCATCATCCAGGTATATGCTCCTACAACTGACTGTGATGAAAACGATGTGAAGCAGTTCTGTGACCAGCTGCAAGAAGTTCTGGAGCAAACACAAAAAATGGATATCATCATTGTTCAGGGGGATTGGAATGCAAAAAAAGAAGAGGATGCCCATACCAACTGGAAGAACACTTGTGGGCAGTTCTGCAACTCCAAAACCAATGAGAGAGGTTTAAGACTCCTGGAATTTGCCAGCAGCAACAACCTAATACTGGCAAACACTTAGGCTCTCACAAAGTATCACACCGAATTACCTGGCTCAGTCCTAGTGGTGATCATCACTGTCAGATAGACTTCATTCTAGTCCAGAAACGTTTCAGATCTAGTTTGAACATAACCCAGACTAGAACTTTCCCAGGAGCAGATGTTGGCAGTGACTATGACTTGGTCATGATGTCCTTTCACCTATGTCTCAAGAACATGTGTAAGTCGAAATTCATGAGACTCAAATTTGACCTTGACAAGCTGAAAGACCCTGAGGAGGCAGAAGCTTTTAAGGCAACCATTGGAGGAAAATTTGCACCACTACTCATCCTCGGTGCAGAAGAGGTGGATGTGAACACCATGACGTCTGCCTTCAGCACAGCATTGACAGAAGTGGCTGCTGACATCATCAGCTAGCAACGACCCAAGAAGAAGCCATGGGTCACTGACGAGCTGCTAGAACTTTGCAATGAGGTGTGAACTGAAGAAAAGAAAAAGGAACCAGAAGGAGCAGCAGAGTACAGGAAAATGATCAAAGCCATTGAGAAAGACATGAGGATTGCCAAACAAGTCTGGATTGAAGAGAGATGCCAGGAAATAGAGACTGACCTGAACAACAACAACAGCAAAAGGGCGTACCATACAGTAAAAGACCTGACAACTGTCAAAGAAGCCAAGGTCTCCACTGTTCAAAGCAAGGTTGGAAAATGTCTCACTGAAAAGAAAGAGATCATTGACAATGGACAGGGTACTGTTCAAAACTTTACAATCACAGAACCATCGGTGACTCAGCCATACCCAATTGCCCTCAAGCAACCAAAGAGGAAGAGCTACCAATTCATTGTGAAGAGGTTGAGGCAGCAGTAAAGTAAGGAAAATCAGCTGGAATCGACATCGTACCTGCAGAGTTCATCCAGGCAGGAGAAGACACAATCAGCATACTCACACTTCTTTGTAACAGAATCTGGAAGACAGTAGAATGGCCAACCAACCAGACGCAGTCTCTAGTTATCACACTCCCAAAGAAAGGAAATCTCCAGTTGTGCCAAAACTATCACACAATAAGCCATATCAGCCACCTGAGCAAGGTACTGCTGAAAGTCATTTTGAACAGACTGAAAATTCAGGCTTTACAAAAATAATCTTTGAAGAGCTAGCATCCTTCCGAACTGGATGTAGCACCACAGAATAGATTTCCAATCCAAAAATAATATGCGAGAAATATCTTCAACAGCAACATCTGTACCATGTCCTTAGATTTCAGGAAAGGATTTGATACAGTGTGGCTGATACAGTGTGACCCGAGGCTCTGAGGGTGACTATGACGTATGAGAAAATACAATATTAGCCCCAATATCATCTGAGTTATCCAACAACTATACAACAAGGCAACTAGTGCAGTCCTCCACCACAGTTCCATTGAAAACTGGTTCAGCACAACAGTTGGGAGTCTGACAGGGTTGTCTGTTATCCCCTACACTATTCAACATATTCCTGGAATGTATCTTGTTGGATGCATTGGAAGCCCATAAGGGCACAACCAATTCGGAAGCACAACTGTTACAAATCTTCAGTTCGCCAATGACATTGATGGCTTGACAGGAAATGAGACCAAACTCTTCAACCCATTAGAAAGACTTGACATCACCTCCAGGGCATACGGAATGGAAATAAGTGCAGAAAAGACAAAAACCATGACACATAACACCAATGGCATTAGCACTTATATCAAAGTCAACGGGCAGTCTTTGGAATCTGTATCTAGGTTCAAGTACCTGGCTGCGATTGTCACAGATGAAGGCGCCAAACGATAAGTTATGTCCAGTATAGCACAGACTACAGCAAAACTCACTTGACTGAAGCCCATTTTGAGAGACAAAAACATCACACTCAGATCGAAAGTGAAATTTGTGCACTCACTGGTTTCATCAATATTTATCTGTGCTTGCAAAACATGGACTCTCACTGCTGACCTCTCGGAAAAGATCCAAGCCATGGAAATGAGATGCTTCCGAAAGCTACTGAGCATCTTCTACACTGAGCACATCACGAACACTGAGGTCCGACAGAAGAGCACGTAAGCCATTGGACCCCACACTGACCTCCAAACTGTCATCATGAGGAGGAAGCTCAAAAGGTATGGACACATCACAAGGTCAGATGGGATCTCAAAGACCATTTTGCAAGGCACTGTACCAAGCAGTAGAAAGAAAGGGAGGCAAGAAAATGTGGCAGGGCAACATGAAAGAATGGACAGACCAGGATTTTGCAGAGAGCTGTGAGAGACAGGAACCAGAGAACTGGTCTGGAAATCATATGCAGTGCCCTGACAACCTTCCACTGGGTTATGGGATAGGTGAAGGTGGAGAATACAACGTTGCATGACCTCTACAGTATGATCTATTTCTGAGGGATGAGAAAAATCATATAGTTTAAAGTCTTCAGCAAATGACTGGTTAGAATTGGAGTGACTGTCAATGAGTGATGGAAGGGGTTTGGTATACATGAAAAATAAAACTGGGCTCAACACCGAGCCCTGAGGTACACCAAAGGAAACAGGTTTAGTGTCAGATGACTGAGTGTGACATGAAAGGTAGCTCTGGAACCAACTCAAGGCTGTTCCACATATGCCATTGTAATTAAGAATTGTACAGAGCAGAAGAGAATGATCAATGTGTCAGAAGCTGCGCTTGTATTAAGTAGAGTCATCAGAGAATACATCACCATGATCAAGGGCGAGTAAAATGTCATTTGTGACCTTAATCAGTGCTGTTTCAGTGCTGTGCAACCAGCAGACTGGTTTGGGCACAGCAAGGAATGTGAGTGTCGGTATTCAAAAAGTTGGCTGAGAACAATCTTTTTGATTATTTCAAACAAGAAGGACAGGTTAGACACCGGGTGGTAGTTCTTCAAATTGTTTTGGTCAAGGTAGGGCTTTTTTAACAATGGTTTGACCACAGCAGTCTTAAAAAATGGAAGGGAAAAGGCCAGACAGCAGACTTTATTGACAATGTGAGTAAGGGTGGGCAGCAGTTCACCAAGGCAATCAACCAACAATGAAGTGAGAATCAAGTCGAGGGAACAACTGGTAGACTTCAACTTTCAAATAATCTTTCCAAGTTCACTCTGAGAAACGGGATGAAATACATCAAACTTAGAAGTAACAAAAGTACCAGTGTTACAAGACTCTGCTATATGGTTAGTGCCCCTGCGATCAAGTTCAGAGCGAATGTTAGCAATCTTAGTTCTAAAATAATCACCAAAAACAGTTGGCAACTGACTAACAGGATACAAATCAAGGAGGGAAGATGACTTTTCATTGCCAATGAGTCTGCCACACGCACTAAACAGTTGCCTCAAAGATTTGTTACCTGAAAAAATAAACACTGTAATACACTGTATTTGCTTTTTGGACAGTCTTGGTGATTTTTTTGCTTTTGGACAATCTTGGTGACTTTTATATAAGCAGAGGCAAAGATTTGTTAGCAAACAATCAGTTTAGTCTTTTTACTCTGCATGTCATCTTTATTTCTTAGCTGTCCTAAGCTCTTCTATATACTAAAGTACCAAGGGGCAGACCTGTCCATCCTTGACTTTACAGTGGGTAACAGGAGCATGTCTGTCCAATGCAGCATGTAGAGTGTAGTCCAGTTGTTCTATGGAAGGGCAAAGAGTGGGTGACACAGTCCTACTACACAAGTCCTGCCTGAAAGCCTCTCTGTTCAAGGAATGAAGGTTGCAGTCTCTTTGCAGCCGGGAGTCTCAATGTGAACATCACAGACAACACAGAAATGGTTAGAGCTAAGCTCTTCGGTCACAGTGGTAAACTGTATAAAATTGTCCTGTGGTCGAAATGTAACCGAATCTATGATTTGATCACAGTTGTGAGTAGGCTGACACTGATTGACTAAAGCGAAATGTATTTAAAAGATCATTCATTTTTACCATATTTGATTGACAAGGTTCATCATGGTAATGGAAGTTCATATCTCCAACAATAATACCACTTGCAGAACAGTTGTTGGAAAAGTCAGGCATCTCTGGGAATTGCCACAAGAACACAGCATCTGTTAGTTTATTTTTAGCACTTGGAAAAGTACAGTAGATGTACCAGAAATAGACAGTTTTTCCGCATGCTGACACTCTTACTTGAATAATTTCATAAGAGGTGCGTAAGAATGGCAAAGTGAGAGTTTTCAAGATAAATTTAGGACAGTTAAAGAATTTTCATGTTTGTTGTGGGGTTTTTTGTTTTTGTTGTTGTTGTTTTTTTGTAAGGCATTGACTGATAAAGATGATGCTGATGACAGTAGAGTCTTCAACTGATTAAGATGATGCTAATTATATTATCAAGATCAAGTCCTTGATTAATAAAGATGATGATATGATTGACTGTCTTTTACTAATAAGAATAATGATGGTAATATGCCTGACATTGAATATGTTACTAATAAGGATCTGGGTCTGGATAAATGCATTGCTGAAGCCAAGGATTGACAAAAACCGAAACGGGGGGCTGGGGGTGTGTGCACAGGAGTAGGACTAGTGGTGTTGGCTCTGGGCTGTCTGCTTGATGATGCTGGTGAGATGATTGACTTTAAGTCTTTGACTAATAAGAATGATGATAATATGACTGACTGAGTGTTTGACTGAGTATTTCACTAATAAGGATGATGATGCACATAAATGACTGACTTTGAATATTTGACAGATATGGATGATGCTTATAATACGATTCACTTTTGAGCCTGACATTGTTATCATGCTGGTATATGCTTAACTGGTTGACTTTAGGCTTGGTCACTTGCCTCTTTGAGTTGGTGATTATTTTTTTGTGGTCAGGGAATGGTACAATCCTGGTGGGATATGGCTGAAACCAGACATTTCATCTTCCATTATCAACACTCTCTATGACTTGAACAGCTTGCACTTTGACCTCTCACCTCGAGGTTATGACCTGGACAATGCCTGGCCATCTTTTGCAAGGTCAGTGAGTGTTGTTGATCAGAGTTGTTGTTTTAGGAGTTGGGGGATGCTTACACATTTGTCCTAGATATGGAGTGACAGTTTTGGAATGTGGGCATCCACAAACAAGCAAACATGCTCACATGCATGCGCAAACACACATGCAAGCATGCACGCATGCATGTCACACCACACCACACAACACTATGCCACACACCACCACACCATCACACAAACACAACATAAACACACACATACACACACACAAATACAAGACATGATACAATACAACACATTCATACATATGTACACTCAAACACACACACAAATATGTATCTTGAACCTTCATACAAGTATAATGTCCAAAGAAACTTAAAATCAGGGTTAGCGTGAAGAGTAGACAGAGATCAAAATGGAAACTGAAATTTTAGTTGCTGTTCAGGACTCCATCAGTTTTTATTTCACTGAACTGAACTGATCCAAAAACAACCAGAAAAACCAAAGCATCATAGATCATAATGATTATTTAAATGTTGTTAAGTGAACTCCGTTGAACGTCTTACCATAGATTGATGATAATCATATGCTTCACAGAAACTGAGCACAACAGTGGCACTGTACACATACTTATAGGAAGAAGGCTGGGTATGCTCACTAACCCTGGTGCGGAGTCTTCTTCTTAGTCACAGGGCTTCTTCAGAGACTCTTTTAGATTTTATGCCAATACAGTGGCTTTGAGTCTGACAGCAGTGGCAGATGTGTTTACAGCACACATTTAATTATGTTCTGGCTGAGGGATGCATTTCTCTGATACCTTAACATCCTTTAGCCTTGAGTCAATCCCGGCACAGCAGTGCTCCGTCTTTGGGCCTTTCTGCCACAACCCGTAAGGGGTTGGCCATGTACCCCCCACCCCTTCCCAGACTAACTAACATCCCAACAACACAAACACAGAAATACAGAAGAGTTCAGCTCGTTGTTTTACTGTAGTCGTGCAAAGTAAGTATTTGTGACAAATCAAAGCACAAGCAATCAAATAAATACCCCCCGTCTAACCACAGCACAATTGTACTTCAGTCGCAGACAACTGCAGCACCAGTTCAGTTCAACGATGCTGCCAGAGTTCACAGGACTAGAACTACTCCTGACAGGTGAAGAGTCGATGGCTGGGGAAGGTCGGGGCAAGAGGGACAATGGGAAAGTGGGAAAGGGTACATTGGAAGTGTGGAGTGGGAGTGAGGAAGTTTTGGGAAGGACAAGGTAGAAGGGGAACAAGGACCGTTCCAGAGTTGTCCTGGAGATCAGTTGAAGGTAGTGGCACGGGGAGAAAATGTCACAGGAAAATATGTCACCAGGTAAACAAGCACACCACTGGCCCAGGGTGGAAACAGAGACCCACACAGACCAACACTGACACACACCGAAGAAGGGGTTAAGAAGGAAACATCCCATGACTTCACAGATGGCACCCAACAGCTCACACGCTGGAATGGTGACCCGTCTCTAGGAGAGCTTGGCATCAACAGCCAAGGGGAATCTTTCTCCAAAACTCCATAAGTTTCTGAACTTGCTCAAAGTGAAAAAAAAAATGTTCAAGAGAAGGGACATGCCACATACCCTCAGAGATGCACATGCATACACACAAAGGAGAGAGGGAGTTGAAGGAGAGAGGTGGAGAGAGTGGGGGGGAAGGGAGAGAGAAGGGGGGAAGAGAGAAAGGGGGAGAAGGGAAGGAAAAGAGAGGAGCACAAAAACACGCACAACGATCGCCAACGAGCTGTGACACTTTCCACACCCCCTTTTGGCAGCCATAGGGCTGAGACAATCACAAAGGTTGCCTCATACTTGGATCTCTTTTCCTTGGGTTGTTGTGTGCCTTTATAGGTTTATGAAGTTGCCAGCCCAACTTCTTCTCTGTGTTACTGCTTTAGCAGCAGCGGCTTATTCAGCTACAGCCCCAACCCAAGCAGTGCAAGCCTCTTCCCTTCAGGTGTTCTGCTCGGTGGGAGGCCTGGCCAAAGGTCAGCATCCCAAACGACTCAGCACTTTTCCAGCACCTTGAGTTGTTCAACCCCTGTGAACAGGGAATCTATACAGGCATACTTACCAGTAGCATGACAGGAGACTGTGACTGGTTTGCTTTGGTGCTAGTATTTTGGTACATGCTGCCAGGGCAAAGGATGGGGTTGCTTACACTTCTTACCCAGGGACAAGTTCCTCAAACTTAAACTGCTGGCACTAGAAGACACAGCCTTGGGTCATACAGACCTGTCTGGACATGTGCTTTTCTCTACAATACATCCATATGTCTGCTCTCATCTCTTCTGGCACAGGGTGTGGATATTGATCCCCCTGCTCTTCAGGTGGTGCTCTTCATGGATGCTCAAACAGGGCTTGCAGAGCTCATATGGACCATGTCCATGTGGTGGGGCTTGGTCTTCACAGGATAGTTAGTGGTCCTTCAGCGTTCTGCTATGTGAAGTGGTTTGCAGGGCTTTTCTCCTTTCTTGGAAGTGGCCTCTGGGAGACCATATGGTTGTTCACAGACAACACAACAGTGGTGCATTATGTGAAGAAAAAAAAAGGGGAGGGAGGTGTGTTGGGAGGCATTGGGTGACCCTCTCGCTGTGGGCTTGCCCCCCCCCCCCCCTCTGTTGGTGCCATTACAGGGTCATTGCTCCCTCAGTGAGTCACATAGCTGGTAACGCCAGTGTTTTGGCAGACACCCTTAGGTACAGTCAGGTAGTGTCCTTCAGACAGTGTGGTCCTTTTACCCCTCAGGGGATGTGGGTACTGTGGTTTTGACTGTTGCTTGACCCCTTTGAGATGAGGTTCTGTTGAGACTCCCCATGTTTGTCTCACTGTCTCAGACCTGGAAGCCGGGACAGTGGCTCTCTCTCTTTGCATTGGAGCAACTTCATCATTTATGCCCTTACCCCCACTCAGGTCCTGTCCAAGGTGATTCAGTGAGCTAGGTTGGAAAATCCACAGCTCTTCCTGATTGCACCCATGTGCCTGATCCAACCTTGGTACCCAAACCTGTTGTCCCTTGCTCACTTATCTCCTCTGGAATTCAGAATCAAACATCTGCTGAGACAGCTCTGTTCAGGGAGTTCAGTGGACTTCCTTCTCAGAGTACTCTCCAGAAGGGGCTTTTCTAGGAGCCTCTCATCCACTGTGGAGTTCCCTTGCAGAATTTGTTCCTTGTTATAGATTTCATTGAGAAAGCACTGTTGGGGTTCTGTTCACTCTGATATGCTCAGTCTCATGACTTCTTTTCTCCCTTTGCTGGCCACTTGCCAAAGTAGAGGTGGGATGCATGGTCTGAGGGGTTCGCCTCTGGTCATGGACTTCCACTAAGGGAATGTTCCATCACATTCTGTTTTCTTCCGGAGTTTCTAAGAGTCGAGACCTATAGGTGTCATCTCCTGTGGTGAGGATCAGGCCCTTGTCTTTCATTGTATCTGGGGAGGATGAAGATCAGCACCTCTGGTGGGAGTGCCCAGAAGCCTCACCCCCCTCCAAAACCAAGTAAGGAGGGAGAACCGGTGGCATCAGGGGAGGCTGAGGTGGTGGATTTTCTGGCTTGGCCAGACATAGCTGAAATAAGTACAACAAATCGATTTTCAATCTTATCTGACCTTGGGCCATAGCAAGCGGAGGAGCAGGAGATAAAGATGGACTAGGATGCTGCTACAATTTAAACTAACTTTTTATAGTGATCATTCAGTGGAATATCTATGGTTTTAACTCACTCAGGACAAATAGTTTTCTCCCATGCTTTTCCCTACAGAGGACGCATTTGTTAGGGTTAGGAAAAAAATCACAAAAAATACAAAACTAAGTAATGAATGAAACTCGCTGTTCTTGACCTACTGACCCTTCTCCTCATGTCATGTGTGCTCACCCCCTTCGTTCTTCACTGCCCTCAGAAACTGAGTCACTGTCAGTACCTTCTTGCTGGTAGCTTTCTTCACTGCAGATACTTTATTCAAAGTCTTCATCAACCTCGTAGATGTCGAAACCTTCAGTTTGAAGCATTTCAATCACTTCAGCAGCAGTAAAAGCTGCTGTCGTGATCTATTTTGCTCCAAAAATTTCCTCTTGTATCGCATGCAAGGCAGTTTTTGATATGTATGCAGATTAGCTTGTCATGTGGGGTGCTGAAGTCAAACGGCTGCCAGCGAGTGTGTTATGGAATGCCCGGTGCAGCTGCGATTGTTAATGCTACCTCATGAGGAAAAGTGGAAAAAATTTTGTTTGTCTGGGGTAGTGAGGTGACATCAGCCTGAGGTCTTCTCTTCGAAAACTTTCTTTCAGACATGGACTTATGTTGTCTAAACGACAAATCACCCACTTACCTTCATCTTTCTTCTGGGAAGGTCTCGTGTCTAGATCTGTTGGTCTGTGATCTTCTTCTTCTGCGTTCGATGTTTTGGCTGCGTCAGACGGTCACCCCTGTCGCCACGATGTAACCCACGGTCTTCTCCAGGTCGTGGCGGTCTCCCCAAAGCTGCGCCTGTAGCTCTGTGCCCCCTGGCCAGGTTTGACGCCGTAGAGCTTCATGGGTTGGGCAGTGTTGGAGGATGTGTTCAGGGGTGTGGGGTCCAGTGCCACATGGACACTCATCAGTGTGGGCGATCTTCATACGTTGAAGGTGACTCAGTAGTCGGCAGTGGCCAGTTCTCAGTCTGAAGAGGACTGTCTGCTGGTGTCTCTGGAGCTGGTGGATTGGATCGACACCACTGTTTGCACCCAGCCTTCTCTTCCACTGGTTCTGGTAACGGTTGTGGATGATGGTCCTGGCCTCTCTGTAGGTCATGGGGTGGCTGAACTGCTTCATTTTGCTGCCTGCCTTGGAGAGAGCATCGGCCTTTTCGTTCCCCGTGACCCCACAGTGAGAAGGAACCCACTGAACAGTGACAGTCGACCGTTTTGAGAGGTCATGAAGGGCTGCTTTGATGTTTGTCAGCTGCTGTTCGTTTCTGGTTGACTGGAGTCCCTGCAGGAGAGATCTGCAGTCAGTGAAGAAGGCTATCTTTGGTGGTGGGTTGACTGACGTCCTGAGGCCTTGTGCAGCATGGAGTAGTGCTGCTGTCTCCGCTCTGTAGTTCGAGGAGATTCTTCCTGTGGGGAAGGCTCCAGGGGTCAGTCTTCCATCTGTGTGCCTGATGAAGATGCCTGCTCCTCCATTCTTCACCGCTCCCTCCGAGGATCCGTCTGTGAAGACGTGCGTCCATTCGCTGGGGTTGTACCGAGTCTCAATCATCTCCAATGTCAGAGCTTTCAGCAGGGGTGGGGCTTGGCAGTCCTTTTGGTCGATGCCAGGGACTTTTGTGATGATTGAGACTCCTTCCAGTTGGTCGGCCGGCTCCTCAAAGTCGGGGAGTGTTTCCATCTCGGCAGGGGACGAGGGCAGCAGGTCTTCATGTTGGCGGTGCAGGGCCTTGGAGAGGTGGTTGAAGCTGGTCCGCTTCAGTCTGTTCTTTGTTGGGTGCTTCAGTTTTTCGTGCATTGGGTGAGTTGGCATGCGCAGGAGCTTCTCGCTGTGGATGAATACTTTTTCCTCTCGTCTATCTTCGAGTGGGTGGAGGCCTGTGTGTTTCTCCATCGCCTGAATTGGAGTCGTCTTTATCCCGCCAGTGATCAGCCGTAGCCCTGCGTTCTGAACTTTGCTCAGGCGGCTTGTGTTGGTTGCTGATGCCGTGGCCCAGGCAGTGCTGCCATACTCCAGAGTTGGCCTGACAGTTCCAGTGTACACCCTCTGCAGTATGCTGCTGTTGGCACCCCAAGAGGTCCCGGCGAGTTTTTTCAGGATGGCCAGTTTTCTGGTTGCTCGTCTCTCGATGTCCTTGAGATGGGGGTTCCATGTCAATCGCTTGTCGAGCTTCACACCCAGGTACATTGGCGTGTCATCCTGTTTCAACTGCTTTCCGTTCAGTTTGAGGTGGGAGGTTTCTGACATCGGTGACAGCGAGAAGATTGCTGAGACTGTCTTGGTGGTGTTGATGTCTACTCCCCAGGCAGAGGCCCATGTTCCCACGTGGTTGAGTGCTTCCTGCATTCTGTGGCTGGCGGACGTGAGGTATTCCGCAGCACTCCAGGCAGCAAAGTCATCAGCGTGGAGGGCTCTGGAGACATGCTTGGAGATCTTCTCAGCGATGTCGTCGATGAAGATGAGGAAAAGTGTAGGGGAAATGACTCCTCCTTGCGGCACACCTTGCTGTAGAGTGACCCGATGGCTGGTTTTTCCGTCGAGTTTTACCCTTGCCCTGTGGTGTTGGAGGAAATCCTGGATCCAGCGGTATATCTTCCCTTCCACTTTCTTGTTGAGGAGCTTCAGGAGAAGTCCTGCCTTCCAGACCTTGTCGAAGGCCTTGGTTAGGTCCACGAAGACTGCAAGCACCTTCTTCTTTTCTTGAAAGGCAGTCTCTATCTCCTGTGCAAGGTACACCAGCTGGTCTTCGGTGCTGCGGTTTTTCCTGTAGGCTGATTGGGTATTGCTGAGCAGGTGGTTTTCTTCAAGGTGTTTCAGGAGTTGAGTGTTCACCATCCTTTCCATCACCTTGCCCAGACAACTCAGGAGGCTGATTGGTCGATAGCTGGACTTCTTAGTCTTATCCTTCTGCTTCTTTCTGATGGGGACGATGATGGCTTCTCTCCACTGGTCTGGAAGTTTCCCTGTGTCCCAGGACTGGTTGATGATCAAGAGGAGCTTCTGTCTGGCTACAGGTCCCAGGTTCTTGATCATGTCATTCGGGATGCCGTCTTTCCCAGGGGCTTTCTTTTTCTTCAGTTTCCTGATAGCTGCACTGAGTTCGGCCATGGAGAAGGCTGTCATCATGGACTGACTCGGGTTCTGCTGTTTCAGCTTCTCCTTGATCTCCCTCTGGACTTCCTGCACTCGGGCTTCAGGGAGTGTTGTGGTGCTGCCCTCTCTGTAAAAGTCTGCAAGGATGTTGGCTGCCTGCTTGCCCGCGTGGTGCTTGCCATTTTCCTCAATGACAGTTCTGCTGTGTCTGGTGCCCGTGTCTTCGTTCAGAAGCTTGGTCAGGTTCCACAACTTGCCGGTGTCCTTCTCCATGTTGAGACTGCTGGTCTTCTCATTCCAGCTCCTCTGTATCTCTGTTCTCTTCTGCTGTTGGAAGGTTTCTTTGATGGTGTTGTATTCCCGGATGTTGTCAGGAGTGGGGCTCTGCTCCATGGTTTCTCTGGTGGAGTCTAGGTCTGCATGGAGCTGTTTCAGAGTGTCACTCCAGTAGGGCTTGTAGTTTCTGCGTTTCCCTCTTGGGATGGACTGCTTTGCTGCTCGCAGCAGTGCATCGCTGAAAAGGTTGACATTGTTGTTGAGGTTGTTGGAGGTACTGATGTCTTGGCAGAGGTTGTCTGCTTTTCCTTTGAAGAGAGTCCAGTTAGCTCGTTTGAAGTTCCAGCTGGGTTCCATTCTGTGCTGGGTGCATCCTATGCTGGAAATGCTGAGGATGACTGGCAGATGGTCGCTTCCCCCTAGCTGTGTGTTGACTGTTCTGGAGGTGAGTCGCTGAACCTCTTCTGTGGCGATGGCCAGATCTGGTGTTGAGCAGGTCTTCCATGCTCTGGAGTAGCAGGTGGGTTTGTCCTCTGGATGGTTGATGAGGATGAGCTTGTTGTCCATCATCCAGTCCTCTACTTCCTCACCACGTGAGTCCATTTCCTCATAGCCCCAGCTTGGCGAGTGGCTGTTGAAGTCTCCAACCACAAGGTGTCTGGAAGCTTCAAGTCTCACTTTGTGTAGCGCTAGAGCTGAGCCTGGAGGGCTGTAGCAGTTGGTGATCAGTAGTTCTCCGCTGGGCAGTAGCAGCTTGACTGTGTGATGCTCTAGCTCCTCTTTTCCCGATCTGCTTGTTTCTACTGCAGGGATGGAGATTTTGATGAGGGTGAGGATTCCTCCCTTGTGTCTGTCCTCTCGATCTTGGCGGAAGGCTTCGTAGCCTCTAATAAAAAATCTTTGGGGATCTTTCAAATGGGTCTCCTGAATGCAGATGACATCAATGTTGTTATTTCGGAGAAACTCCTGGAGTTCTGGTTTCTTGTTTCTCAGCCCTTCTGCATTCCACTGAGCTACTGTGAGGTTGACAGGTGGTGAATTTGTCTGGTCAGTCGCTCTACTCTGCCTTCCCCTGACCTTCAGGTTGACAGAGGCACCGGTCGCTTTGGTGGGCCCCTTTGAGGCAGGAGGCCCGGCTCCGTCCCTCCCCGGTTGTCGCTGATAGGGACGACGCCATGACGACAAAGTGGTCTGACGCATAACCATAATCGTTGATGCGTGTGTGTCCTGAATTTTTAACCAGAAACCTGCACCGTAGCTGACACACTCCGTCTTCGGCAGGCCGGATCAAGTTTTCTGTCAGGGGGCTTCTCCCTTAGCTCAGGTCTAAAGAGTCCTGCCCTGTGGGCACAGGGGGATGTGAGAGATTGGGGATCCCTCCCCTAGATGGACTGCCTGTCAAGGTTAACGAGCTCCATCTACCCGGGGCTCATGGTCCAAAGACCTGCCCTGTGAGCACAGGGGGGGATTGTTTGCTGGGTATCCCACCCGTTGGTTTGAAATCAGAGTTTTCCTTCTCCTAGATGGACTGCCTGCCAAGGCTAATGAACTCCATCTACCCTGACCAGTCTAGTCTGTGACCTCTCTTGAGTGAGTTGCCGAGAGCTAGTCTTGCTATTGCGCCGATCGTCCGCACCCATGCCGCGTTCGCCATGACTAGGTCATGCCCATTCTGCCCCATGTCCCCGCAGGAACACCCACATTAACGTGGCGAGGAGGTGCGGCTACAGAGTTCACTCCCTTGCTAGGGACGCACTGAGGCACCCTAGAAGGGAGATCTTAGCAGAACGGTCTGTGATCTATTGTTGGTCTTGGACTTCGAGTGGAAAGTGCACAACGATCTGCATGGGAGTGACTACTTTCCTGTCATCCTTCGTTCCACAGATGTGGAAGGTGACTGCCTGCCTGACTGCCTGAACTATGACAAAGCTAACTTGGGAATTTTTATTTCCAAAATAAGAGTGGAGCTGCAGGAAGAAACAGTCTTGCAAAGCGAAGATCCTCCTGTAACTCTGACATGGACAATGTTAGAATGCACCAGAGTTCCAGTCCCATCTTATGCCTCCAAGCCTCAGATGCCAAGAACACCCTGGTTCAACGCAGAATGTCAGGATGCCTGAAAGTCTCAGAAAAGACCACAATGGCATGTCTTTTGGAGACCGGAGACAGACGGTGTTCGAACCCATCAGCAGCAGAGGGCAAAAGCGAGATACATTTTCAAAAAGAGAAAGCGACAGTCCTGGAGAGATTTTTGCTCTTCGTTAACCTTGAACACACAGAAGAAGAAAGTGTGGAAAGTTTTAAATAAAATCAGAGGTAAAAATGTTTGCCCAACTTTACACCGTCTCAAACTCTCAGACGTTTTGATCACAGAGAAGAAGGCAGTTGCCAATTTGCTGGCCTCCAGTATAGAATTGAACTCTGCATCTGCCAATAAATCGGCTCTTTTCCTCAAAGCCAAAAGCCTGAAAGAAAGAACGCCCTGCAACATTTCATCGGACAACACTGAAAACTATAACCTTCCATTCACTCTGAACAAATCAAAATCAGCCCTTCAAACCTGTACAGAGTCCTCTCCTGGATTGGACGAGATCCACTTCAAACTTTAGAAACATCTTCTGGAAACCTGTCTGGAAACTCTGCTGAAAGTTTACAAACATATCTGGACCACAGGCTTTTTCCCATTCTCTTGGCAGAAAGCCCTCATAATCCCTGTACCAAAACCAGGAAAAGACCTCTCTAACCCTTCCAGTTACCACCCAATTGCACTGACCAGCTGCATTTGTAAATTGATGGAGAAGATGGTCAGTGGTAGACTGATGTGGAAACTAGAGACTGACGGTCAGTGGTAGACTGATGTAGAAACTAGAAACCAACAGCCTTCTGGCGAAAGAGCAGTGCGGTTTCTGCAAGCATCGGTCTACCATTGACCACCTGGTCCGTTTGGAAACCACAGAAAGGAAAGCTTTTGTTGATAAACAGCATGTTTTTAAAGGGAAAATTATTGAGATCCTTCGTACCATACACAGACATGAAGCAGAAGGTGAACACTTACATTAAGGATCTTTGGCAAGAGGAGTGGAACACCCAGACGGACAGCAAGCTGTTCTTATTCCATCCAGACCTACAAGAGACCCTCCCATTGTTGGTGAAGAATCTGTGCTGTGCAGTCTACGCACAGGGCACACTTTTCTTACTCATTCTCTATTTGTTGAAGGGGGAAGAGGCCCTTCAATGTATTCCCTGTGATGAGCCTCTCACTGTGAAACATGTGCTCCTTGACTGCTGGGATCTGTATGGCGTTAGACACAGACAATACACGGTGGTTTCTCTCAAGACTTTGTTTTGTGATGTCCCTCCATGGATGCTGATGGACTTTTTGAAAGAAGTGAACATTTTTAATCAGATTGGAAGGTTTTAAACTTTGGAGGGTTTTTAAACTTTGAATGGAAAGCTTGAAGTGGTGACTAGTTTTATTGTGTATTTTCACCCTTGACTTGAAGTAGATGCAAACGTGGCTATAGCCTTGAGAGATGGCCTTAGCGGTTGGCGAGGCTCTAAGCACCATAATTTGATTTGATTTAAATCAGCACCTATTGAGGTGCCTCCTCTTCTTGTTCGTGAGCTGCAACTCCCATGTTCACTGGTATGTACACAAATGGGCTTTTACATGTATGACAGTTTTTACCCCACCATGTAGGCAGCCATACTCTGTTTTCTCATTGTACTGAGATATGTCTCATAGTAGACATTCCTCTCAGAGATGTCTTCTCAATTCCAGTGAGGATAATTACAAGAAACAGATTACTGCTGGTACCTTTTCTCATTTGGGTTCTTGGGTCACTGTGAAAGCCTACTCCAGGCAGATAGAGACCTTAGCTTCTTTAAACCGAGAACACATGAGGTGTGGGCCACTTTATCAGCTGTAAACATTCTGTGCCTCTTTGGCACATTTTGGAGGCAGCCTTCTGCTGTTTGGAGAATCCCTCTGTCAATTTGTACCCCAGGGATTTCTGTTTGATCAAAACGAACGGTTCCAAGGGGTTTGCAATGTTGTGGCGAACACAGCTTTCACTTTTTACCAGGGCTCCCCATGCAAACCAACAGACATTACCCTCCTTTTGCCTTGAATTTTGCATCAGTTTGATATGATACAGTACATGACACCAAATGGGGAGTTTGTATTATACCACCTGTTAGGTTAAATATACTTACCATGTCAAATTGAATGCCTGCCCGTCTGCCCCCACAGTTCATGTTGTGATTTACATGGGGCGTTCTTTGCTGACCATAGGAAGTCATCAGATCTGACTGGAAATGGTGTTTGATTGGCAAGTAGATGGCGGACTAGTAGTGGGATGCCTTATTACTGTGTTAGCTGGGAATTTTTACCAAACAAAGCAAACCAATAGGCCTAGTTTGCATCAGTTTGACATGGTAAGTATATTTAACCAAACAGGGATTATGATACAAACTCCCCATGTCTGTTTGCAGGAACATACCAGGTGCAGGAAATTGGAATGTGCCTGCCAGCCGACGCTCAAGTATCACCAGTATGGTACGTTGACAAGATACAAGATAGAACTTTCATCCATAAACATGGAAAAGTGTCTTTCAGCTGCGCATAGAGCATAGAACATATGCATATATTTAAGATAAATATCAGACCTGTTTACCAGTATGCTTTTTACAGTTTTGTCTTGAAGTATACCAGTATGCTAAAATGGATTTCAGTACAACTGTTAGAGTAAAAAAATCTACTTTTTTTGGCGAACCAGAGTGCAAGAATGTTCTGGTTTCACAATAAAGAAGTAGATAAAAGACACTGCATGGACCTTTTACCTTACACACTGAGGTTGGCATTAACAATGTCTATGGTTGTTTTGATCCCATCTAGTGCACAGTTTTGATGTATAGATCTTGATGAATGTGAAAGTTCTCTGCCAGCGCCTGCACTTTTCTCACCAGCCCTTCCATTCCCACTTAAGACCTGTCAGAATGACTGCCGCTCAATGACTCTCACTTCCCTCCTCTCCTCTACTTTGACATTGGCCTCAATGTTTTATTTATCTGTCTCTTTCCCTCTCTCGCTTTCCCTGTCTCCGTCACCTCTCTCTCTCTCTCTGTCGTCCCAATCTGAAGGTCCAGTGTGTTAATTAAAAGGACCCTCCCGGAACCTCGAGGAGTCAAGCTGGCTTTTCCTTGACCCTCTGCCAGGGGGTCACTACCTTTTTTTAAAATATTTTGCTGCTGTATCATCTGCACTGTTTCAGTGGCATTACAAATAAAACAAGAGTCCCCCCTACACAGCCACACCAGGGTGGGTCTGTCGCAGTCCCAGTGCCAGCAGTCCATAGGGAACCATGGATGTTAGGTCACCAGGAGGCCACACACTAGAGGAGACCCTGCACTGCTGCTGAGTCACTTTAGTGGTATTTGGTAGCACCTGTTTTGACTTAACGTACTTAGGACATCACCTTCTGACTACAGTAATGGCTTAGTCGCGGAGCCAGAGTGAGTGTCTTCCCCCAGAGTGGAGACCGCCACCATGTTCCTCCAATGACAGTTGTGGTCTGGAGGCTTAGTGGCCAGTAATTGAGCAAGCTAGGGGGCATCAGTACTTTTGAAGGTTTTTTGCTTTCTTGGTCTTACTCGACAGCCTGCATTGCCATTGTAGCTGTTCAGGCTGAATACATAGTTGATTTGCACTGATGCTCCTGGTAGGGTCTCCCATGCTGAACAGCACATGTTAGCACAGCTAATTGTTTTTCAGTTTTATCTGACCATGCCCCATTGCAGATGGAGGAGCAGGAGGTAGAGATGGATAAAGTGTTCAGAGGCTGCTACAGATTTTTTTTCATTTTTTTTTTTTTAGAGCTATAGTCCAGTGGAACATCCGTGGATTTTATGCAAGTTTTCAAGAACTCCAGTTGCTCTGTCAAGATTTTAATCCTACAGTACTGGCTCTGCATGAGACTGAAGAGAGATGGCAACATTTTAACTCGATCAGGTTCTAATGCAATTTTCAAATCTGTTCAACCCAAGCAGGAGGGTATGACAGGAGGCATTGCTATGTTTTTACACAAGTCACTTTTATACAGTACTGTTTCTCTTAACACACTGCAAGAGTCATGCTACATAAAACTATCACTATCTGTCCTACCTATCTTCCTCCTCCTGTTCCTGTTCTGAGGCAGAACCCTAGAAATCTTGTCAACCAGCTTCCACAACCTTTTTTGCTGTTGAGCGATATCAGTGGCAACTTCCCACTCTGGGATAGGAATGAGACATCAGCCCAAGGTCTTCTCTTAGAAAACATTTCCTTGGACATGGACTTATGCTGTCTAATTGACAAATCTACTTATCTTCATCTTTCTTCTGGGAAGCTTTTGTGTCTGGATCTGTCAGTTTGTGACCCATCATTGGTCCTGGACTATGAATGGAAAGTGCACGACAATCTGCACAGGAGTGACCACTTTCCTGTCATCCTCCGTTCCACAGAATGTGACTCTGTCTGACCACCTGAACTATGACACAGCCAACTGGGGAATTTTTAGTTCCAAAATTAGAGTTGAGCTAGATGAAAATAATCTTGCAAAGTGATGATCCTGCAGACACTGACTCAGATCATTTTCAAATGTGCGAAAGCAGCAATACCATCATCTACCTCCAAGCCTCATATGCCAAGAACCTGAAAAAGATCGCAGCAAGGTGTCTTTCGAAGACCAGAGGCAGACAGTGTGAGAACCCATCACCAGCTGAGTGCCAAATCTAGATTTTATGATGAACTGGAAAAAAAAAATTGGAGATTGGATACTCAGATTTGATTATTGGAGGTGACTGGAATCTAGTTCTTGACCCACATAAAGATTATTTTAACACTCTCCAGATGAAGGAATGCGTGAGCACTCCTACATAAAATGTATTTGGTTTCAGACGACGGAATGGAATAGCATTTTCAAAAAACAAAAATCCATCTCGCGCTGTACACGTGATTCTGTGATTAGCCAAGCAGAAAGCGCTATTATGGGTCTCTCCACAATCGAATGGTATGATTGGCCAGCCTGCCATGTGTGGCCTGTCTCGCACACACGCTGACAAAGTCACTGACTGGTCGTCTGCTCGCATCCCAGCCCGTCAGCAAAGCGGGCTCTTCTCAAAATGTTTTGGAGCGAACAAGGCAGCGAAGGCAACGTTTTAGTGTTGCCAAAGTACTTGAAATGCTACAAACTGAAGGGTTGGACATGGGTATGGTGATTCGGGGTGAAAAATTGGCATTATTTACTATATATGGCAAAACTGTAAAAATAAGATGAGAAATTTGATTTTTTTTTATATGTAATAGCTCAACAGGTAATAAACCAGTTCTGAAAGGTTCATCTTCTTACTCTGTATTTTGTATTTTTTGTAATTTTTTTCCAAACCCTTACAAATGGGCTGTCTGTGGGGAAAAACAAGGGAGAAAACTTGTCGTCCCGAGTGAGTTAATCATAAACACACAAATAACCCCAAAGCTAGAGATAAAGTAGAAGATACTGTGATAAACTTAGACATATTTGATGTTTGATGAGTTTTAAACTCTGACAGTAAATGTTTTACATAGCGTACACAGACCCCTTTTCAACAGAGTTGTTTGGACTTTTTACTTATATCTGAATGTTTGATACAGTATGTACATGAAGCAGACATCCAGTATAGCTACAGGACAGACCATTCAATGATGGCCGTTTGGATTTTTTCCTTATATCTGAATGTTTGATACAATATGTACATGAAGCAGACATCCAGTATGGCTATAGGACAAACCATTCAATGATAGTTCTAAACCTTTCATTTGGTGAAAAAATTGAATGAAAGTCATTTTGGAAATTTAACAGTTCTTTATTGAAAGACATACATTATGTAAATGAAATCAAAGAAGAAATCAATCATGTTATTAGAGAATATGCAGTTCCAGTATACAATTATGAATAAAGAAGCATTCCAATGCCAGAAATACAGTTTGTAACATCTGATCAATTATTGTTAGGTGTTCTGTTAATGAAGATTAGATCAAAAACAATCTCATATTCCACAATGAAAATATATAGTACAGAGGATGAAGAACAACAGCTAGAAACAGAAATACAGAACTTTGAAAGCAGGAATGTTAGAACATGTCAGGAAAATAATAGATTAAAAGAAAATAAGTCAAAACTTATTAGAAAAAAAGAAAATGGATCAAGGTGTTCCTATTTCACCTTACTTATTTCTTTCATGTGTTGAAATTCTTGGCTTTATGGTAAAAGAAAATGAACTGATTGAAGGTACTGATGTTATTATGGAACACAAAACTGCACAGTTTGCCGATGACACCCAAATGATGACGGAGATAGAGTAGATTTGAAGAGGTCATAAGGACAATCGACTCATTTAGCAGTATTTCAGGATTGTACATGAATGCAGGTAAAACTCAAGCAGTGTGGCGGGGTAGCAGAAAACAGTGTCAAATTAGATATCTACCTCATTTAAGAATGGTGTGGAATCCGAAAAAATATTAGATCTTAGGAGTGTGGTTCACTGTTAATTAAGAAGAATGTGAGGAAATAAAGTATAAAGACAAAATCTCTGAAATTAGAATGTTATTTAGAACATGGATAAAAAGACAGATAACCCCTTTTGGAAGGATAGCTGTTCTTAAATCACTAATTTTATCAAAAATAACCCTGTTATGGATGTTTCTACCAAATCCGCCTGATGAATATATTGATGAGCTGCAGAAGGCATGTTTTAAGTTCATTTGGAACAAAAAGCAGGATTGAATAAGTAGAAAAACAGTGACAAAAAGTATAAGAATGGGAGGGCTAGGAATTTTTTATATCAAGCAATTTGTTAAAGGTCTTAAACTGAGCTGGATACGTAAAACAAAAGTTTTCAAACCATAAATGGACATCAATACTGAAAGCAATCAATCCCATTATTGAAGATCTTGATAGGTATGGACCATTTCCAAGCCTACAAAGAATTTTGTCAGAAGCTCCCACTATCAAACAGCAAAGAAGTTTTAGTAGAACCAGTGTTTCTGAACCAAAATATGAAAATTGGAAATATTTTATAACACAGTAATTCGATGGAAAAGGGGGTCTGGAATATTTCTCACCTTGTGCATGGGGACAGCAGTTTCCTTTCCTATGAAGACCTTAGTCAAAGGCAAGGAAATATAACAAATTATCACTTTTAATGGTTGTGTAAGGTCAGTTAGAAATCATATGAAACACTTGAACATTGAAACTGAAAATGACAGTGCTTTTCGGATGAGAAAATCATTGCTTATGATATATTCTGTGAGAAAAGGAAGAAGACTTTATTACGACACTTAAGTCAAAAACACCATGACCCCTAAATGCTGTAACAGATGGTATGATTTGCTGCAACTGGTCATAAACTGGAAACAGACATTTCACAAAATACACCAACTAATTGATGTAAACTTGAAATGGTTTCAAATGGCTTAGTCGCAGAGCCAGAGTGAGTGAGCTTCTCCCCCAGAGTGGAGACCGCCATCACACCCTCCAACGACAGTCCTCCGGGAATCTGCTGACACTGAAGACCTTGACAAGACTCACCCCAAACGTGGAAGTGAAGGAGTATCGAAACTGAGGTCATTATGAGAGCAGGGCATGAAAGATCACATAATTTAGGGCTTTTTATTTTATTTTGAATTTTTATTGATAATGAAGGAGGAGGATGACGATGATGATGATGACGATGCTGCAATGGAGGTTCAGTTAGGTTTGGCACTGCGTGACAAGGCTGTACTCAACACTTCCTGTCAAAATGATATCCTTGCATCAACCAGGCCTGAGAGATACAGACACCTGCAGTGTTGGTCAGGAAATTAGAGCAACACATCCAAAGACACATCTGTGAAGTGTGCGATACACAACTGTGTCGTCCTAGTCTTCCCATTTAAGCCTGTAGCACACTCAGCTCTGGGTTGGAGCTGGCTGCTCACCAAAACTCCACCTCCGCTGTGATTCAAACCTGTGTCTTCCCAGCCGCCATTCCATGACACTAACCACTTCACCACAGTGGCTGGTAAAAAATTAAAAGAGCTTTTGTTTCATATCAGGAATTTATTCAAAATTTAGTACCAGTTTTGAGAAATACACATGTAAAATAAAGCGAAAGTCATTTTTCAAGTGCTACATTCGCAATATGCGGTTTACTAAGCTAAACCAGTGACCACTGAAAAGCGTAGGTTAACTCTTTCCATACGAACAGCGAAAGAGACGACGTTAACAGCGTTTCACTCCAATTACCATCATCAAAATATTGCAAGCGGAAGAGGTGAATGTTGACAAAGAATGTCACAATTCTGGCGACAGAAGCTAAAGGTTGGGTCATTCAGACACCCACTGGACATCTGAGGGGTCTGTGTAGAGGAGAAGAGAGGAATGGCCGTACTGAGTGAGTTAATGCAAATACAGTAGTGCTAGAAATAGCTTAGTAGTTTAAAAAGATCCATGCAAAATAAGTGAAAGAAAGACAGACGTGAAAATCAGTTGATGCGATCTCTGGCAGGGCGGTCAGCCATGGCGTGCAAAAAGCCCTTCGACTATCCATGATTTTTATTCATTTTAATTACACATATTTAACCGTGACCCAACTAGTGCAGACTCCGGCAGGGGTCTGACATTCCTGTCCTGTGCAAACTACTATCAGCCTGTGCAGAGAAAACGAAAGCAACTACGGCCGATAAACTCCCGGAAGTAGGTAACCTCCCCTTTGTCCCGCTGGTTAGCGCCCTCTTTTTCTGGCAGCCATCATGACTCCTGTACCTGTGCTCTTCATACAGCTAAGTTTTTTCATATTTTCTGTCTGTCGATTCTCTGGCGTTCTTGTTTTTGTACCTACCTGGGCAATTACACAGCCCTGTCCCAGAGACACCAGGGACCTCAAGTCTCTTGTTGCCAAATGTCTGCCCTTCTATGCATAGGCAACATGCCAGTGCTGTCCTTTTTTTTTGGCAACAACAGAAAAGTGGCGGGGGGAGCGCCTGTCGCCTGTCAGCTCTCATGGAGGAGCTCTACAGATCTGGCTGCATGCCTAAGGCAAGCCCAACATGGTGGCCTACCTCTGTCTCATGCCACAGTTTCCTCTAAACACATATATCACTTCCACTATTGGCCCACAACCGATGTGGAATCATCAGATCAAACCACATGTGCACCTCCTTGCATCGACGCTCAACTGCGCTCAAGCCTTATAGGGTATGTGCTTCCTTCCCTTCCTTTGATTCGAAGGGCTCTCAGTCAAGTGTGGATTCAACATACTGACCCGATTTTCTTTGCGCTACATTTATCAGCACAGCTGTGGTCCACAGACCTCTCCCACAATACAGCTGCGGACCTCAATCTTCTTTGCCCGCACCAATATCCTTAGGTGACACAGTACACTCTACCTTCATCAAATTCTACTTGAGGGACATCTATCGCTTTAGGGATGGTGGCTCAAGAGGCGTTGCCTCTGCAGTGGTCACACAACAGGCCATCGCAGCGCACTGGCAATAGAACAGAAGGATCGAGACTTAATGTCTCCTCAGCCAGAGCACATGAAGTCGGAGCATGGTCCTCTTCTCTTGCCTTAGCACACTCAACACGGCTGCAAGACATCATGGATGCTGCCTACTGGAAAAACCCTGCCACCTGCATCGTCTTCTACCTGAGAGACGTCGCATGCCTGCGGGATGATGGCTCAAGAGGCATCGCTTCTGTGGTAGTTGCACAACAGGCCATCGCAGCACACAGACAGTAGAACAGGTGAGCCCTCCACCTTGTCGCGCTGTTCTGCACTAGTTGGGTCACGGTTAAGTATGTGTAATTGAAAGGAAATTTTCTATCTAAAATTACGTTTAAATAACATACTTACCGTGACCCAAATTTAAGACCCTCCTGTCCTCCCCGCTTCCTGTTCTCCCTGCTCGCTGCGCTGGTGATGGCATATTACCATCAAAAGAGGGCGCTAGCCAGTGGGACAAAGGGGAGGTTACTTACTTCCAGGAGGTTATCGGCCATAGTTCTTTCGTTTTCTCCGCATAGGCGGATAGTACTTTGCACAAGACAGGAATGTCAGACCCCTGCCGGAGTCTGCACTAGTTGGGTCACGGTAAGTATGTTATTTAAACGTAATTTTAGATAGAAAATTTCCTTTACTCAACAAAAACAGAACTCAGAAGAAAAACAAGGACAGAGGAGAAATTAAACTTTATTTTATATAAAACATGTCTTTATTTCTTAAACATCATTCAAGTTACAGGCTTGGAGAAAATAGGCAGAATCGATGTTTTTCAATCTTAGCTTCAGTATAGTGGGTGAGGCTGCTGGAACCTAGTTTAAAGAGGCTTCACACCTTTTTTCCTGCCAGAGGACCACCTTGTGCAGTGCCTAGTAGCACTCCGGACGCACCAGTTTCAATGAATTTTAGAATTGTAGAATCGCATCCCTGGTTGATTCAGAACCATGATTTTTCCCGGCTGTCTGGGTTAAGCAATTGATTAATCACTGAAGTTAGTTGGGGTTTTTTTATCACTGGGGTCAAGTGTCTGATTTCCTCTCATTTTGTTGTGTGTGCCATTTTGTTGTTGACTTTTCAAGGAAATGTGTGGGCAGCTGGTTCAGCTCGACTGTGTCTGCTATGTATGCTTTCATGGACCTGGGCGGCCAGGCAGGACACAGCTTGTTTCGCACTGCTGGGTCCAGGTCACTATGCACACAGCCATAACCGTTTCTGTCATCCAGGACACGCTCAGCCTGGTGTCCACAGACCCCAGCGAGGTCAGTCGCCTGCAGCAGGAGTTGGCATCGGCAGAAACGGCTCGCTCGGTGCTGGCAGAGAATGTGACTACCCTGGAACAGGAGCGACAAAGGGCAGAGCAGTCTGTGTGGATGACGCAAGGGGAGCTAAGTGCCCTGCAGGAACAGTTGAGGTTGACTGGGAAGAAGCTGGAAGAGCTCCAGCAGAAGCACTCTGCTCTGGAGTTGAGGTGAGAGGATGAAGATGAGTAGAGTGAAAGGAATTAAGTGTCCTGCCCTGCCCTGCTCTGCCCTGCCCTGCCCTGCACTGTGCTCTGCAGTTGAAATGAGAGAAGGAGGCATGTGAAGGGAATTAATTATCCTGTCCTGCCCTTCCCTGGCCTGCCCCACCCTTCATTGCTCTGCCCTGCATTGATCTGCCATACCCTGCATTGCCCTGCCTTGCATTTCCCTTGCCCTTCCCTGCCCTGGTTTGCCCTGCCCTACATTGCCCTACCCTGCATTGCCCTGCCCTACATCACCTCGCCCTGCATTGCCCTTTCTTGCCCTGCCCTGCCCTCTGCTCCGTAGTTGAGGTGAGAGGAGGAGAGTGTTTTTAGTGAAAAGTTGAGTGTTCTGCCCTGTCCTACCCTGTCCTGCCTTACATTGCCCTGCCCTAGCCTTTGTCCTGTTTTGTAATGGTTGAAAAAAGGAGTCCTTCACCAGTTTAGTGCCTGTAAGATGTCAGCTGACGTCCTACAAAAAGTGTTGCCATAGTGCCTGTAAGACGTCCACTGATGTCCTGCATATGTTCTGACTTTTCCTTCATTGGAGTTTGGTTCAGTGCACATAAATAGACTCTGAATGGTTAGTTTGATGTGTCTGGATTATAAAAATAATATTTAAATGAGCATACATCAGGTAGAAAACTTGTTTCCACTTGATAATGATTTGATAACTGGACCATGTGAACATGCATGGAAAGGGAGTTGAATCATATGCAAAAAAAGGCATTGAAAACTTTGTTCAGTAAAGCAAGTGGTCCCAGGCAGTGGGTTTACACAATTTTGAAAGCTATGCTTATGATTATGGATAGCTATAGCGATGGAGAAAAATCTCTCCTGTCTGATGATTTGTTGGAACACGAAGGTGAATGGCAATCACAGTGATGAAACTGGCAGTCCATTTGATGGTAATTCAGTCCTATTATCCAGTCAGTCAGTGTTTTTGAGAAAGTGGCTATAACTGACAGAATACTTGCAGCGAGCAGTGGAAGAAGGGGAGGAGGAGGAGAGGAGTGTTATAAGACGATAGGTCAAATGCCAGCCAGAAGGTGTGGAAGGGGTGGCAGTTGCATACTGCAGGAAATAGACAACCACCAATGCTCCATGATTTTCATGAAAAAGGGTTGAATGTGCACTGGACGTTAAAATATGTGCTTTTTGTTTCTAATGCTTTTTGTCATTGAATCAGATGGTTGACTTGTTTGAAGAGGAGGCAAGGCAGATGCACAGCAGACACTTAAATCAGCCCATGCGCAACTTGAAAGGAGTGAATGTCATCAAAGAACTTCACCCTCTAACTTGGGAAAGCTCTTTGTTGTCATAAAGCTTGCCAACTCAGTTTCTGAGAACATGATTGACTTTTTATGTTGTCATTGTTGGGATAGTTATTCACTTAGATGTTTGCATGAGGTGTTATTTGGGTTTTTTTAAACTTGTAGCCGGTTGTGATTTCTACTGCAGATAAAATCTGACAATAGGCATGCTATTTTCAGCTGTATTTTGTTTTCTTTATGGATGCCATTCTGTGGAGGTGGAAATAGACTTTTTTTGGCACAAAAATTATTATCTTCACTTTTAATGCCTAAACAGTTATCTACAATCAAACTGGTTGGGGATTAAAGCTCAGATTCAAAATCTACATTTATTTTCCTTCATAGAAACACTTACTTTCTTTCTGAATCTCCCATAGTTTTTGTACTAAAATTTTAAAAAAATTATTACCCCCAAATTCTCAAAATTCCCTGGGGAGAGCAACTTTTCTTCTTTTCTTTTTTTTACAAAATAATCTGCCACTCAACTGGTTAAGCCCCTGAATTCCTGTGGGAACATAGCATTTCTTTAATGCACATGGTTCTGGGAGATTCTCTTCAGCTGTGTCCATGTCATTCCAGCTGCCTTCACTTCTGCAGTATTGCCAAGTTAAAAAATCTTTGGGGTCCCAAAGACTTTTTTTTTTTTTACCATAATTCTTTGGGGCCCCAGACTACTTAGAGGATCACTCTAATGCCGCAACTTATTATCAAATCTGCGTTGATACACACACATGCAAAAACAGGCATATCTAATCAAGTGATTGTCAAGAATTCTGGGCTACCAAGGGAAATAACTCTTATAGTAGATTATCTGGCATAAGGTTGAAGCTACAATACAGGATTTTCACTCTTTTTACAGACCTGTTTATGCTACGATTTAGGCATAGCATTCTCTTCTTTTGAAACTATTGCTACGCTGCTGCACATCAGTACATAAAACTCTGCGAATGCCTCGTTGCCGGCTATGTACTTCACTCTCAGTACGAACAAACACAGATCCACAGTTGTTTTTTTCTCTTCAACAAATGGCAAGCATTTTTCAGCTCATGGGATTGCATTTCTTTGTTTTATTCTCCATCACCGCCCTTTGTGTGAAGTTTAATGACCTATTGGCTCTAGCCCTTAAGGTCAACTAAAGATGCCTGCAAGTGTGCTCATGATAAGCGCATGCGCTTAATAACTGAACTCTTTCATCATCAAAAATGGCGGACAAGAAATGACAGCACGAAACTTCAGATGAAGAATCAGATTGTGAAATTATGCAGCCTTCAACATTGAAGTTGGATTGTAAGAAAAAAGAAAGAAAGGTGAAGCAAAAGTTTATCAGTTCGTATCTCCAGAAATACCCTTGCCTGGAGTCGTCAAAGAAGGGGCCATACTTTGTTTTCTGCACGATATGCAAAACAGACTTCTCATGTAAGTATGGGGGGTTATTTGATTGTACTCGGTACTGTAATACCAAGACATATGCGGACAATGAGGAAGCCATTGGAAAGTTTAAATCCTTGGCTTCATTCTTTCAGCCCCAAATGGTAGAAAAGAAAAATACAATGAAGCAGGACGTTACGAGGGCTGAAGCAGTGACCTGCCAGCTGATCAAGTCTTGCTAGATTCCACTATGGAAAGTCTCTTGGTCCTCAAGTCCAGTGCTGGTGATCCTGTGACTGCTGTCCTAAATCTGTCTACAGACTCCCTCAGCAGACTAAGGAGTTCTTACGCTAAGAGCCTGAAAAGCCTCTGATCTGCATACAGTTGAAATGCAAACACAGTGTCAGTAATATTCAGTCACCGATGACGTAAATTTCTTGTTTTATTTGTGATGATTTCTATTCCAGAACATTCATCTCAAGCCCAGTAGACAGAAGTTTAGTTTATGGATTTTACTAGTTCTTCAGTCAGTTGGAATCATATTTATAACCCAGTGGACAAGATAAGTTTAGCTTATGGACTTTCCTGAAGTTATTCAGTCAGTCTATTGGAATCATGTTGATGGCCCACCAGACTACATAAGTCTAGTTTATGGTCTTTCCTCAAGTTCTTCAGTCAGTCAATTAGAATCCTGTTGTTTATAGCCCAGTGGACTAATCAAGTTCAGTCCATGGGTATAGATTTAAGTTCTTCATCCAGTTAATTGCTTACCAGTTCTGATCACAACCAAGTTGGATTGGAAGCCTCCTCCACTTTTGACACATTTGAGCATTTATTTCTTCAGTTGAAAGCATTGAAGTTACTGGTTACTACTATACTAGTGTGAGTGTGTGTGCATTCGAAATGTGTGTGAATAAATGCCTGTTTTGGGATGAACATCAACACTAGCAATTGCCTGTTCCCTTCATCTATCAGTCTGAGACATTGATCATACAGTTTTATCAGGCTGTTTATGTGAGGTAAGAATACCATTCATTTGTTTTATCATAATGAAAATACGATATTTCTGTCAACTTTGGTGGTAAAAAATGCTCAGTAAGAAAAAAGCTACACTTTGCTGCACTGAAACTGCACTTTACTACACTGAAACTACACTTTTTGCCCATCCAAGCTACACTTGTATCTATTTGGGGATAAACAGATCTGTTTTAATGTGTTCATTCTACACAATTTTGCAACATGCCAAGAACTTACTGAGATATGCAGTGCATTCTTTCCAATTTCAAAACATCAGGGACATATATTCATGCATTATCATAATCTCTGGTATTGGTCTTCCCACTTTTTGTATGCCTGTGGGTTGTGAAAAGAATGTATGCCTGCCTAAAAGGCAGGTTAAAAATAATCATATATATAAAAGCTTACTTGCAGATACCAGTGTATGTGGGAGTACCTCCCACAATGAAGAAGTATTGTATTGTTTGTCAGACACAACAAAATTTCTGTTCAGTATTCAAGCTGCTTTTCCTGGATGGAGCACAGTACCATGCTTGGTCAACAATTGACGTATCCCCCAGTACATTTTGTACTGCCAAACAAACCTGGCCAAGAATCCCACAGCATGATGAGACTGTGCACTAAGCCTTTTTTTCCCCCTGTATTGCATCTTGTTAATCAATGCATTGTGATTGTTCATGTGTTGGATGTCCTTACAAGTTCTGTGCCCTGTAATTGGGGGAAAAAAATCAAACTAAAATATATACACTAAAAACATTGCTCATTTAGCCTTACTCATCAAAAAGAAAGAGAAAAAAAGAAAGAAGAGGCAGAGAGGAAGAAATAAAGAACATTAGTTGTTGAAATCAAAACATTTTGCAACACAGAAATGTATTTTCGCACCACCATTTATGATGACAAAGGAAAATAAATCAAAAGATTATGTTAACTCTCTCTGGACGAAGGAATGCTCACGCATTCCTACACAAAATGTATTCGGATTCGGACGAAGGAATGGAATAGAATTCTCCGAAAGTAAAATTCCATCATGCGCTGTACATGCGATTTTGTGATTAGCCAAGCAGAGTGCGCTATTCTGAGTCACTCCACAATCGAACAGTATGATTGGTCAGCCTGGGATGTGTGGCCTGTCTCGCACACACGCTGACAAAGTCACTGACCGGTCGTCTGCTCGCGTGCCAGCCTGTTAGCAAAGCTGGCTCTTCTCAGAATGTTGTGAAGCGAACAAGGCAGTGACGGCAACGTTTTAGGGTTGCCGAAGTACTTGAAATGCTACAAACTGAAGGGTCGGACATTGAAGAGGTGGATGATGACGAAGAAGAAAGCAAATTCAATGCAGAAAGCGAGCATGGGTATGGTGATTCGGGGTGAAAAATTGGCAGTATTTTCTACATGTGGCAAAACTGTAAAAATAAGAAGAGAAATCTGATTTTTTTTTATATGTAATAGCTCAACACATAATAAACCAGTTCTGAAAGTTTTATTTTCTTACACAGTATTTTGTATTTTTTGTAATTTGTTTCCAAACCCTTACAAATGGGCCGTCTGTGGGGAAAAGCAAGGGAGAAAACTTGTCGTCCAGAGTGAGTTAAGAAATGTCCAAGTATTATTTCAAAATTTTCTATTTTGGAAAATTGTCATTGTTGAGAAGAGCTGAAAATTGGTTTGTAAAAGACGGACACTATAGCTGAGTGGTTAAGTGTTGGACTTTCAATCTGAGGGTCCCGGGTTTGAATCTGGGTAACGGCGCCTGGTGGGTAAAGGGTGGGGATTTTTCTGATCTCCCAGGTCAGCATATGTGCAGACCTGCTTGTGCCTGAGCCCCCTTCGTGTGTGTATGTAAGCAGAAGACCAAATACACATATTAAAGATCCTGTAATCCATGTCAGTGTTCTGTAGGTTATGGAAACAGAAATACCCAGCATGCACTCCCCCAAAAATAGAGTATGGCTGCCTACATGGCGGGGTAAAAATGGTCATGCACATAAAAGCCCACTCGTGTACATATGAGTGAACATGGGAGTTGCAGCCCATGAGGAAAGTTTGTAAACAATAGAATCTGCTGTTCTGGTGCACACATGTTTGTTGTTGTTGCAGTCACTCCCAACTTCAGGCAGAAAAGAAGGAACAGGAGAAGGAAGTGGACAGACAGACAGCTGAGCTGAATTCTCAGAGACAGCAGCTGAACCAAGAAAAACAGCAGCTGGCTGAAGAAGAAGCTGCACTGAATCAACAGTTGGAAAAAGAGCGCTCCCACTTCACCTTAGAAGTGCAGACCCTCCGACAAAACCTGATCGAAGTGACAGATGCCAGAGACAAGCTGACCTCCAAACTGGCCTCCATGGAGGAGAGGCTGGAGCAGATGTGTACATGGGACATGAAGAAGGAGCAGCAGATCTCCCATCTGGTGCAACAGTCAACCTCTCTGGAACAACGCAACAAGGAGCTGATGGATGAGATGGCCAGGAGTCTGTCGTCACGGGAACATGACGCTGCCTCCCAGTTGGAGTCAGTCCAGAAGTACCAGGACCTCCTGTCCAAGCTGACAGACGTGGAAACGGAGAACATGCAGCTCCAGGGATCCATAATCGAGCTCAGACACAAGTGTGATGTCTCTGAGAAAGTGGTGGAAGAAGAAAAGTTGAAATGTGATAATTTGCATTTGAAACTCACTACAGAGACGGAAAGGTGTGAGTCCCTATCATCAGAGTTGACAATGCTGAGGACAGTGTTGGAAAGAGAGCGTGCAACAGAGACAGTGACTGTGGAGAAACTCCAAGCACAGATAACACAGGCACAAGTAGAAAATGACAGGATGAAGACTGAGCTGACTTCAGCACAAGAAACTTTGACAAACACTCAGTCTCGACAGTCAGATCTCACCCATTTCATATCTGAATTGATGCACATCACACTGAATTCAACCGGTGCTCATATGGACACTCCAGACATAGCCTTGTGCTCAGATGGTGATTTGTCCCAGTTTGTGCAAAAGTGCCAGCAGTCTTTGGAGGAAAGATTCTCAGCATTACTGACCAGGCTGGAAGCAGCAGAGAAAAAGGAGTTATCTCTGGCAGCTGAGAGAGAAACCATACAGCAAACCCTCTCTGCCATCTTTAGAAGTTTTCCAGACAAGGTGAGCTTATATTTTGGAAACATGTGACCGTCTCCCACGAAATGATAGATAACTTGTGCTGCATTCAGTTGCGCTGCAGGCAAAAACAGCGCTGAGGTCCGTATGGGTAAATTGAGTTTTTTGCTCAAGCACATAGTTCAACCTCTAAGTTACAACATATCTCACTGTTTTTGCCAAATTCAAACTATAAATTTGAATATTTAGTTAATTTCCACACATGCGTGCCTATATTGTGGAGCAATTATAAAAAAAAACCGGCATATTTTACATTAATATCTATTCGATATCTTAATAGAATATATTAACATAAAAGAAAAAGAAATACTAAAAATAAACATGTGGGTAAACACATAAAAGCATAATAAAGTGGAAATGAAAGATACTTCGAGGGCAAATTACTGAAATAAAGAATGAACAAAAATGGGCCACACTCAGCAAATCCCTGCACACCCACCCACACTGGCACACACTGGCATATTAAGTACAAAAAATTAAAAAAATGAATTTTAAAAAGTCACAAGTTTATTTCAGTTCTTAACAAAATCAAAATTTAGATGTGCATCATTCTAATTTCGATGTAAAAGAAATGAAAACAAAAGAAGCTTTGTTGAGAGATGTAGAGGAAAAGAACTCTTACATACCCCCAAACAACCATTCAAAATTACATTAATATTATCATCAAGTGTGAATATCATTGCCCAAAGTAGTTACAGACCCTAGTTTCATAACCTGCCTAACTTTCACAGGCACACAGCTAAAACAAACCCCCATTACTAGGGAAAAATCTCAAGAGTCAGTTGCAAAACCTTAAAGCTGTTTTTTTTTTTTTGTTGTTGTTTTTTTTTTCAAAATGGCTGCTGCACTACTAACACACTTTGAACTACTATAACTTCTACATTATTTAACATAGGAACATGTTTTATAAATCATTGGAAAGGTCTTTTCGTCTTCTTTCCAACTGTTTATATATCTTTATATCCTAAAAAATCGACTTATCTATCATTTTGTAGAAGCTGGTCATATATATGTATTTTTTAAAGTCTGATTTAATGATCAAGTTAAAAAAACAAAAAACTCTGGAGTATGATTCAGGTATTGAGCTCTTATTGTGGTTTGTGGTTGTATTCATTGTATTTTGAATTAGAGCAGGTTGGTGCTGCCAAAGCACCATAAAAATATTTTGCCTGTTGAGTGGAAATCTAACGACAATAAACTTTCATTGAATTGGCAGTTCTTAGACTGCAGCTGTGACAGAATGTGAGCAGCCCAGCATTGAGGGGTGGGGTTGGTGTGGGGGGGTTGAGCATGAAAGAGGGAGAGTGGATCAGTTATGCAAATGAACATACATATTTCTGCAGACTTGTGTTTGGTTTTAAACCCATTCACTGATTTGAAGCCCATTCTCGTGTGGTCTCTGTGTCATTTGCCACTTGCTGTAAGCATTGGGCAAGGAGTTGGAGTGAGAAACGACGACAGGCATTTGCAGACTTATGTCTTGTGTGTGTGAGTGTCCGCTGTGTGTGTGTGTGTGTGTGTGTGTGTGTTTGTATGTGTATGTGACAGAAGAGAGACTATGCACTAATGTTTACTGTCATGATGAACGCATATCATACAACATTGAACAAATTCATTACTAAACTTTATTAAGTAGGTGGCACCATCTTCCAGCAGAAAACCATACATAAGCTGACTTGGGTATTGCCAGGAGAACTAGCAGCTGAGTAGAACACAACAGTGGAGTGATGTCAGAACTCTGAGTGACCATCACCTTGTGTTGTGCAAGATACAGCTGAAGATAAAGAATATGAACGTCCAACACCTCTGGCTCAGGTTGGCTGAAAGACTAAGCCTCCCGAAACCTGGAGGGGGTCAGGCTGGTGTTCTCCTGACCCACTCCCGGGAGGGTCACTACCTTGTCGTGGTCGGGAGGCTTAGTGGCCAGTGATCGAGCGAGCTATGTCGGCGGGGGCATCAGTGCTTCTTGGGGTTTGGTGCTCTGGTCCCAGGTCTTAATTGACAGCCTACATAGCCATCGTAGCTGTTAGGGCTGAATAAGTGGTGGTTTTGTACTGATGCCCCTGATAGGGCTTCCCATGCCGAACAGGTCGTGAGTGAGGCCCAAACTAAACGTGACCCACTGTCCCTTTCGCTATTCTTTGTTCTTCTTTTTACCGCCTCTTTTCTGTCCTCAGCTCCCCATCAAGCCTTCTTTTCCACATTCTTTTTTTCTCTGCGGCCTTCTTTAGGCCCGCCGTGTTTGCCGTGCGGCGCGACCTGTGATGGAGGGGAATGAGATCCTGGGGATTGAGAGAGCACGCTGCTCTCAACACATCCCTTTGGCTCGGACCTCTCCTAAGACAGGCGGCACACATTGGCCCGTGTGTGTCAATCGGCTACCCCTTCGTGGGGCTGGGTCAAGACTGGCAGTTTAGTGGCTGACGAAGGTAACCCCCGTAGTGCTCGGCTCTCTGTCCCCGGGAGCTGGGCATGATCGGGGGGGAGCACGTTGGAGCTGGGCTGCTGGTTGTATATCCCTCCCGAAACCTGGAAGGGGTCAAGCTGGTGTTCCCTTGACCCTGGCCCCTAAGTTGGACCCCATGGTGGGTGGGTAAGGGAGGGATGAATTCACATTTTTCTTTCAACATGAATCCTAAACAAATACACCCCCCCAAACTCGGAAAAAGACGACGACAGGGAACGGATGACTCAGACTCTGAGTCGGAGGTCGTCGAGACCTCTGGTTTTTGGCCATCGTGGCTAGTGATGGAGGGCGCTGATGACGACAAGCCCTTGTCGGCTCTCAGCCCCTTCGCTGTCCAGAAGGGCTTTCAGTGTCTGGCAGGATCGCTCAGATCCATCAAGAGGCTGAGGAGCGGAGCGTTTTTAGTACAGACAGAATCCAAAAGACAGACACAGCTCCTTCTCAAGGCGACCACTTTCGTGGATAGGGCAGTGAAGATTTCCCCTCACAAAGGTCTCAACTGCTCAAAGGGAGTCATCAGATGCCCGGAGTTGAAAGGTGTGTCTGAGGCCGAGATCAAGAGCGAACTGTCCTCTCAGGGAGTGACCGATGTGTACAGGGTGACGGTGAGGAAGGGGTCGGACAGAGTCCCGACCAACACTTTCTTCCTCACCTTCTGCTGCCCGGATGTCCCCAAGGACATTCGGGTCGGATACCTGCTAGTTAATGTCAGCCTGTACGTACCGTCCCCTCTGAGATGCTTTAAGTGTCAGAAATTCGGACACGTGAGAGACAGATGTAAGGAGGAAGAGGCGTGTGGCACCTGTTCGAAGGCGGCGCACCAGGGCGATTGCGTCAGTGCAGCCCTGTGTGCGAACTGCGGAGGTGGCCACCCATCCTCATCGAAGGACTGCCCCGCCTGGAAGAAAGAAAAACAAATTCAGAAAGTCAAGACAGAACAGAAAATTTCCTTCTTTGAGGCAAGGAAACAGGTGGAGGCCGCGTCGCCTAGGATGTCGTATGCCTCTGTCGTCAGATCCGGGACGGTGGACGTCGCAGTCCAGACGACGTCCACAGGAACGCAGACGGACGACTTAACCGCCTCGTCGGAACCGTTGGCCTTGGGTGGAGGCGCTGTGTCCACCCCTTCCCATCCTGCGCGGCAGTCCTCAGGGGCTGCTGGGCGGGAGAGAAAAGCCTCGGGCGGAGGCACGTTGTCCGCCTCCCGCCCCACCCCACCCCCCGGCCCCCCTCGCCCCGCCTCTCGTCTGCCTGGCCCTCGGGCTGGCGGAAGTGGCCGGAAGCCCCCCGCACCTCCAAAACTCAAGGAGGGGAGGGCTGCGGCCACGGCGGGATCGGGAGGGGCCGAGGTGGTGGATATTCCGACCCGGTCGGAACCCGAAAAATTTATGTCAAAGAACAAATATTCCATCCTGGCGGACCTTGAGCCACCCGCAAGTGGAGGAGCAGGGGGTAGCGATGGAATAGGCTGCTGCTTTATTTTTTTTTTAAAAACCTTTTTAATGGCAGTGATCCACTGGAATATCCGGGGATTCTATGCCAACTTCCAGGAACTCCAGCTGCTTTGTCGTGCTTTGAAACCTTCAGTGCTGGCACTGCAGGAGACTCTGCAAAGAGATGGCAAGGTTTTATCTCTCTCTGGTTTTAACTCCGTTTTTAAACCCGCTCAACCGAAGCAAGAGGGGTTGACGGGAGGTGTCGCTCTTTTTATTCGAAAGTCCCTTTTATACAGTACAGTTCTTTTAAGCACCCCTTTACAGGCGGTGGCAGTCAGAGTCACGCTCGAGAAAACCATCACTGTCTGCTCTCTCTACCTTCCCCCTTCCGTCCGTGTTCTGAGGCAGGACCTCATGAACCTGGTCGACCAGCTCCCACGTCCGTTTTTACTGTTGGGCGACTTCAACGGACACTCCCTGCTCTGGGGAAGTGAGATGACATCAGCCCGAGGTCTTCTCTTAGAAAACCTTCTCTCTGACATGGACTTGTGCTGTCTTAACGACAAGTCTCCCACTTACCTGCATCTGTCCTCTGGAAAGCTCTCGTGTTTAGATCTGTCGGTCTGCGATCCATCGTTGGTCCTGGACTACGAGTGGAAAGTGCACGACGATCTGCACGGGAGTGACCACTTTCCTGTCGTCCTCCGCCCCACAGATGGAGAAGGTGACTCTCTGCCTGACCGCCTGTACTACGACAAAGCAGACTGGAGTTTTTTTACCACCAAGATAAGAGCGGAGCTGCAGGAAGAAACAGTATTGAAAAGCAAGGACCCTGCTGACGCTCTGACTCGGATCGTTTTAGATTGCGCCAAAGCAGCAGTCCCATCGTCTACCTCCAAGCCTCAGGTCCCTAGAACGCCCTGGTTCAACGCGGAATGTCGGGAGGCCCGCAAGTCTCGGAAGAGAGCGCAGCGACGCGTCTTTCGGAGACCGGAGTCCGATAGCGTTCGAACCCATCAACAGCTGAGGGCGAAAGCCAGGTATGTTTTTAAAAAGAGCCAGAGGAAGTCTTGGAGAGATTTCTGCTCTTCCTTAACCTCCAACACACCCAAGAAGAAAGTGTGGAGGGTTTTAAAAAGAATTAAGGGCAAAAACGCATGCCCGACCTTCCACCATCTTAAACTTTCAGACGCTCTGGTCACAGAGAAGAAAGCAGTTGCCAGTTTGCTTGCCTCCACAATAGAACAGAACTCGAGATCTGCTAACAAATCTGCTCGCTTTCTTAAAACCAAAAACCTGTCAGAAAAAACACCATGTAACTTCTTTTCCGACAACACAGAGAATTACAACCTTCCTTTCACAATGAACGAACTTAAATCTGCCCTTCAGACCTGTACGGATTCCTGTCCAGGAATGGACGAAGTCCATTATAAACTCCTAAAGCACCTTCCCCAAACCTGTCTGGACACCCTGCTTAAAGTTTATAACCACATCTGGGTCACAGGTTTCTTTCCACCCTCCTGGCGGAAAGCCCTCATAATCCCACTGCCGAAACCGGGAAAAGACCCCTCGAACCCCTCCAACTACCGCCCAATTGCACTGACCAGCTGCGTCTGCAAACTGATGGAGAAGATGGTCAACGGTAGACTGATGTGGAAACTAGAGACCGACGGCCTTCTGGCGAAGGAACAATGCGGTTTCCGCAAGCATCGCTCTACCGTTGACCATCTGGTTCGTCTGGAAACCACGATAAGAAATGCTTTCGTCAACAAACAACATGTGGTGGCCATATTTTTTGACCTGGAGAAAGCTTACGATACCACGTGGAAATTTGGTATTCTTTCCGACTTGCACAAGCTCGGCTTCCGAGGACACCTGCCTCAGTTTATCCACAATTTTTTACAAGACAGACAATTCCAGGTGAGAGTCGGCACCACCCTGTCCGACATTCACGAGCAGGAGCTGGGTGTCCCGCAGGGGAGCATCCTGTCGCCGGCTCTGTTCAGCATCAAAATTAATGACATCGTTCAATCCGTTCAGAAAGGATCGGACAGCTCGCTGTTCGTGGATGATTTTGCCTTATATGCAACCGGCAGCACGTACGCCAGCATCCAGCGACGGCTTCAGCTCTGCGTCAACAAAATCCAGTGTTGGGCAGAGGAGAATGGCTTCACATTTTCGTCCTCCAAAACTGAATGCATCCACTTTCATAATTTTCGCCAATTCTATCAGGACCCTGAAATCCGTCGGGGAACATCCACCATCCCGGCGGTCAAGGAAGCCAGATTTCTAGGGGTCGTCTTCGATCAGAAGCTGAATTTTCTCAGCCACATTAAACAGCTGAAAATATCTTGCCTAAAAGCCCTGAACATCATCCGAGTTGTGGCACACACGAACTGGGGTGCTGATAAGAGGACTCTCTTGCACCTCTACAGAGCCCTGGTCCGGTCCAAACTGGATTATGGAAGTGTTGTATACGGCTCGGCCAGACCGTCCTACCTGAAACTGTTGGACCCTGTACACCACCAAGGGCTCCGTCTCAGCTTAGGTGCTTTCCGCACCACCCCTGTGCACAGCCTGTACGCAGAGGCGGGGGAACCGCCTCTTTCCAACCGCAGACTGAAGCTGACCCTGAACTATTATTTGAAATTGTTTTCGGAACCTACAAACCCTGCTTACGATGCTGTATTCAACAACCCTTTCGATAAGAAATTTACAGACAACCCAAACTGCATACCTCCTCTCGGACTCCGCATTCAGCCGCACTTGGAAAATGCCGATCTGGATGTCAGTGGCATCTCAAATTTCTCTAAGTTCCCTGACAGCCCCCCGTGGACCTTTACAACACCTGAGGTCCGATTCGATCTGGCCTCGTACCGTAAGGACACCACCAGTTCTCTGGCCTACAGAACCTACTTTTCGGAACTGTGCCACAAATTCCCCACCTTTCAAGGCATCTTCACTGACGGTTCCAAGTCAGAGGACGGAGTCGCCGCATCTGCGTTCTGTCCCGCCTTTCCTGACCGGCCCTCAACGGAACACATCCTGTCTGACAGCTCGGTATACACCGCGGAACTGACCGCACTGGTCCTGGGGTTAAAAATGGTTCTCTCTTCCAAACAGAAGAGATTCATGATCTTTTCCGACTCCTTATCAGCCCTGGAGGCGATCGCCTGCAGGAATATCACTCATCCCAAACTGCTGGAATTTTATGAAACTTTTACTCTCGCAACGAAGAAAGGATACGAGGTTGTGTTGGCTTGGGTTCCCGGACATGTTGGCATTCGTGGTAACGAAAGGGCGGACCTGCTGGCCAGGAACGCTGTAAAGAAAGAATTGTCCAGATCCTTGGTACCCTATACAGACATGAAGCGGAAGGTTGTTACTTACGTTAAGGATCTTTGGCAAGAGAAGTGGAACACCCAGATGGACAACAAGCTCTTCCAGATCCGTCCGGACCTGGGGGAGACCCTCCCTTCGGGGGTGAAGAACAGAAAGGAGGAATCTGTGCTGTGCAGACTGCGTACGGGGCACACTTTTTTTACTCATTCTTACTTGTTGAAGGGGGAGGAGGCCCCTCGATGCGTTCCCTGTGACGAGCCTCTCACTGTGAAACACGTGCTCCTTGACTGTTGGGATCTGCATGACGTTAGACGCAGACATTACACGGCGGTTTCTTTGAAGACTTTGTTTCGTGATGTCCCTCCGTGGGCGCTGATGGACTTCTTAAAAGAAGTGAACCTTTTTAACCAGATTTGAAGGTTTTAAACTATGGAAGTTTTTTTTTAACTTTGGAGTGGAAAGTTTGAAGTGGTGACTCGTTTTAATTGGGTTTTTTTTTAGCCTTGTAGCAGTAATTGACGCGGCGATAGCCTTGAGATGGCCTTAGTGGTCGGCGAGGCTCTAAGCACCATAATTTCATTTCATTTTGAAAGACTAAGCAGTGAAAACCCAGTTCATCCTGGAACTGAACAACAGGTTCAAAGTCCTGGACGACCAGGAGATGACATCAGTGCAGTCTGTGACAATGTGCAGAAGATATTCCTTGATACTAGCTGAGATGTGAAGTGGATGGCTTACAGGTAACGCGTCCGCCTAGGAAGCGAGAGACTCTGAGCATGCTGGTTCAAATCATGGCTTAGCCGCCGATATTTTCTCCCCCTCCACTAGACCTTGAGTGGTGGTCTGAATGCTAGTCATTCGGATGAGACGATAAACCGAGGTCCCATGTGCAGCATGCACTTAGCGCACGTAAAAGAACCCACGGCAACAAAAGGGTTGTTCCTGGCAAAATTTTATAGAAAAAATCCACTTTGATAGGAAAAACAAATAAAACTGCATGCAGGAAAATAAAAAGGGTGGTGCTGTATTATAGCGAATCGCTCTCCCTGGGGAGAGCAGCCCGAATTTCACACAGAATTTCACTCATGAATCTATCTGTGAATGCGCAGATGGCTGAATAGTCCAATCTGCGCACGAAATGTTCGCTGACAGTTGGGGCAGACAAAGACAGGCATATCATTGTCAGGGAGCTTGTTTGCCCGTGACTTTCTGGCCTGCCTCTTCTGAACAGCTGCAGCAGTCCTGTTGGCCTCACACAACTTTGCGCCTTTGTGCACAGCAGCGCGTCATTTGTCACGGTCCACTGCAGATTCCTCCCAGGAGTCAGGGTTGATATCAAACGCTTTCAGAGAGACTTTCAGAGTATCTCTGAAGCGCTTCTTCTGACCTCCATGTGATCTCTTCCCTTGTTGCAGCTCGCCATAGAAGAGCCTTTTGGGCAGCCAATGGTCTGGCATGCACGCCACGTGTCCAGCCCAGCGAAGCTGGGACTGCATCAGGATGGTGAAGATGCTGGGAAGGGTGGCTTTTGCAAGCACCTCCGTGTCTGGGGTCCTGTCTTGCCACTTGATGTTCAGTAGCTTCCTGAGGCATGTTGTGTGGAAGTGGTTCAGCTTCTTGGCATGTCGTTGGTACACTGTCCAAGTTTTGCAGGCGTACAGTAGTGTGGGGAGAACTACTGCTCTGTAGACCTTTAGCTTGGTCTCAAGACCAATGCCTCTTCTGTTCCAGACATTTGCATAGAGTCTACCAAAAGTTGCGCTTGCTCTTGCAATCCTGACGTTCACTTCATTGTCGATGGTTGCATTTCGTGACAGTGTGCTGCCAAGGTATGTGAACCGCTCCACCGCACTGAGTCTGACCGTTGACTGTGATGTTGGGCTCAACGTGGGGTTTCCCTGGGGCTGGCTGATGGAGAACTTCAGTTTTCCTCATGCTGATGGTAAGGCTGAAGTTCCTGCTGGCAGTGGCAAACTTGTCAACTCTGAGTTGCATGTCAGCTTCAGATCCAGCGTTGAGGGCACAATCATCAGCAAACAAAAAGTCTCTGATGTCTGTCATGACCTTCATTTTTGCTTGAAGCCTTCTGACGTTAAACAGCTTGCCATCTGTTCGGTACTTTAGGCCGATTCCAACATCACCATCTCTGAAGGCATCAGTAAGCATTGCAGAGAACATGAGGCTGAACAGTGTTGGAGCCAGGACACAGCCTTGCTTGACACCATTTGTGACAGGAAAAGGAGCAGATGTTTCACCATTGTCCTGGACTAGAGCCTGCATGCCTTCATGGAATTGGCTGACCAAGGAAATAAATTTCGGAGGGCATCCGTACTTGGCCATGATCTTCCACAGTCCCTCTCTACTCACGGTGTCGAAGGCCTTAGTGAGGTTGACATAGGTGGAGAACAGATCAGTATTTTGCTCCTGACATTTCTCTTGCAGCTGCCTTGCAGCAAACACCATGTCGGTTGTTCCGCGCTCTTTCCGGAATCCACATTGGCTCTCAGGCAAATGACCTTGGTCAAGGTGTGCTGTGAGGCGGTTTAGTAGGATCCTGGCAAGTATCTTGCCTGCGATGGAGAGCAAGGAAATGCCCTGATGGTTATCACAGGCTTGCCAGTTCCCCTTTCGCTTGTACAAGTGAATGATAGATGCATCTTTGAAATCCTGGGGGATCGTCTCTTCTTTCCACATGAGTGAGTACAGCTAATGGAGCTTCTCAGTCAGCACAGTGCCTCCGTCCTTGTAGACCTCTGCTGGTATGGAGTCTGAGCCAGGTGCTTTGCCACTGGATAGCAGATGGATTGCTTTCTGGGTCTCAAGAAGTGTTGGCAGATCGTCCAGTGCTTCATTGATGGGGACTTGTGGGAGACGGTCTATGGCTTCATCATTCATGGAGGAAGGGCGATTTAAGACACTGTTGAAGTGCTCAGCCCAGCGTTCGAGAATTTTCTCCTTCTCGGTGATCAAGGTATTCCCATCTGCACTGAGGAGGGGGATGATCCTGAGGATGTGGGGCCGTAGACTTCTTTTAAGGCATCATAGAACTTCTTCATATCGTGCCTGTCAGCATATCCCTGGATCTCATCAGCTTTGTCACTCAGCTACTTATCCTGCATCTGACGTAACTTTTGCTGAACAATCCTGCGGATGGCATTGCACGCATCCTTTTTTGATGTGGACTTTGGGTTGCTCAGGTAGGCTTGATGCAGACGGCGTTTCTCATCCAGAAGCTGCTTGATTTTATCACAGTTTTCATCAAACCAGTCTTTGTGCTTTCTGGTCATGGGTCCCAGGGTCTCTGAAGCTGTACTATAGATCAGCTCGCACAGGGTCCTCCAGTTTGACTCCACATTCTGGTTGTCCAGAGAGGGGGATTCCAGACGATCTTCCAGCAGCTCCACAAAGGTCTGTTTGATGGTGATGTTTTTTCAGCTTAGCGATGTTGAGCCATTTTGGAGCCTTCTGGCCTTGGGGGCATCTCTTTGGTTGGATTCGAATATTCAGCTTCAAGACTACAAGGCGATGGTCTGTCCAACACTCGGCGCCGCACATGGTCTTTGCCACACGTACATCTTGCCTATCCCTTTTCCTGACGATGACGTAATCGATGAGATGCCAATGCTTTGAGCGTGGATGCATCCATGACGTCCTGTTGCGGGTAGGGAGGCAGAAAACTGTGTTATCAGCAGTTCATGCTCTGCACAGGTCTGAAGCAAAAGCAATCCATTTGGGTTGCAGTGGCCCACGCTGTGCTTTCCAATCACTCCATCCCAGGAGATGTAGTCAGAGCCAGCTCTAGCATTGAAGTCCCCAAGAATGACGAGCTTGTCTGCTTTAGGGATAGCAGCAATGACAGAGTGAAGGTCCTCGTAGAACTTCGCCTTCACTTCATCTGGGTTGGTCATGGTTGGGGCATAGGCACTGACAATGGTGAGGTGCTTCTGGCCAGATGCCAGTGGGAGTTTCATGGTCATAAGCCTATCGTTGACTCCCTTTGGGATTCCAGCTAGCTTGCTGACAAGTGCTGTTTTTACTACAAAACCAACGCCAGCCTCATGTCGCTCTTTGCTTCCTCTCCACTCCAGAAGGAGTAACCAGATCCCTGTTCATAGAGCTCGCCTTCGCCTGCAAGCCGAGTCTCACTCAAGACTGCGATGTCGATGTTGTATCTGGCGAGTTCGGATGCAACTAGTGCCATTCTCCTTTGGGGTCTGTCCGTGTCATCTCTGTCCAGGAAAGTCCTTATGTTCCAAGCACTAGTGGTGAAAGGAACGATCCTTGTTTTTTTCTTTTCTTTCTCTTTGTTTCGACCACTGATGTAGGGTCCCCGCCAGCCGCAGTATGCTGGCCAGGGTGATATGGAGCAGGCAGTTTTTAGGGCACCTTTTCTAGCCCCTTCCTCATGCCAGGGAGGTGAGCAGTGCATTCCTAAAGAAGGCTGCTCAGACGCTCAGATGGCTGCCGAGCTCCATCGCTGCTCCTGTCGATGAAGAACGACCCTATGGCCTGAGCCGCCTGCGTGCAGGTCTGCGGCTGCGACTGCCAGTGTACCCACACCTGTCATTTCGTCACTCGCCTGTCGCCACAGGACTTGGGGGGGGGGGGGTGTGGGGGTGGGGGGTGTGTGATGAAATAATGAAGGATGAAAGGTCATTAAGGATGATTGATGACTTGCGCTATGAGTTTGTTTAAAGTGAAGAGGAGTTGCACAACATCGACCTCACTCTCTCGTCCGGGTCCACCAATTTCCAGTGGAAAGACAAAGTCGAGACGACTGGAGGATGAGCACAGATGCAGTGGATGACCAAGATATCCTTTCGGTGTCTCATCTTGCTCTCTGCACTCCACAGTGCGTTGCTGTAACCGCCTTCCTCTCCGTTGAACCGATAGGTTTCTTCCGCAGATTCTGCCAGATCCAGACTTCGCATGCATGGGTAGACACACCCCGGGGACCAACTGCGTGTGGCATGCACACAGCACGGTGGAGCTAGATGGCCGCCCTTTTATGGATCTCGTTTTTAATTCCATAAGGGTGTATAGCCACCCGCCTCACCAGTCCCGGAAGAGAGCAGTAGGAGTGCCGGTTTAGTCGCCGGCAGCCTGACCCTGAACAGGTTGTACTGGATTACAGGTTACCAGTAGCAGATCTAATGACCTGACCTGACCTGACCTGGCCATTGTAGTGGCTGGGTAGATCCTCCACAGTCTGCTAATTTGTTTTGCACCAGCCACTTACCCCTGTCCAGCAACTCACTCTGCTGCCAGACACATTCCCAACATGGTGGGTAAATGGTTGTTGGCTGTATCTGGAATGTCTTTCCCTTTGAAAAAAAAACAGGACTGATCGTCATGGCCATAAAGCAAAGTTGGTCAGTCTCCAGTAGAGGAGAAGGTAAGGTGCAACAGAGCAGTGGTTGAGCTGAGGAACAATACCAGAGTGAAACACTTTCAGCAATGAACTGTATGCAGACAGGAAAAGAAGGGCTGGGTCACTGAGAACTCAGCTCATGTTTGGTGTGTCAAGAGAGCACAGTTTAAGCGTGTCTGCTCAACATGGCTGTCACTCACTGAATCCTATCTCACATTGCTAATGAGTGTATTGAATAAACTTCAGTCTATCAAAATTATCCTTTCAGAACAGTATGGGTTATGTACATTACTTGTAGTAGTTTGCATGCTACATTTTTGTTATTGATCATTTCCCTGAGCAACAAAAAACAAATAAGCACAAGTCAAAATAATGCCCAACACTGAAGAGATTAAATGTATGTTCAGATAATATTCTGACAAAACAGACACTGTTTTATGTTATTCTTTTCATTGGTGGAGTTGAAAGATAAATTTTAGGACTACTGCTATCAGCTATGACTACTTGTAGTAGTACTGCTATACAATTTTGATTTAAATACTACTGCAACTACTATTTATATGAATCACACACGCACACATACACACACGCACGCACGCACGCACGCACATATCACACGCATATATACATATTAATCTATCATATATCTATATATGTATATATCTGTATATATCTATCTATCTAATAGATGTATCATTGATGATGATAATAATAATAATGATAATGTACATTTATATAGCACCCTTTCTCTCTGAGAGCTCAGGGCGCTTTACAATTACATGAAAGAAAAATATTACAAATTACGAATCATTCATGACCACTCTTTCTCAACCCCCCTCCCCCCCTGATCTCCCTCTCTCATTCTTCATGCATCCAAAGTGAGCTGACATGGGTGGTGTTGGAGAACAAGGAAGCTGAGAGTGCTTATAGATAGGTTTTAAAAAGATGAGTTTTTAGTGATGAGCAAAAAGCAGAGATAGAATCAGATGCACTGATATGATGAGGAAGGTTGTTCCAGATGTGAGAAGCAGCAAAGAAAAAAGAACATTCACCAAAGGTTCTTGTATTGATATAAGGAAGTTTCAAAAGGTAAGAGTCAGAGGAAGAGCGGAGATTTCTTGAGGAAGTGTAAAGACTGATAAGGTCAGAAAGATATGTAGGTCCTGCGGAGTGGAAAGCAGAATAGCAGAGACATGTAACTTTGTATTTAATTCTCGCTTCAGTGGGGAGCCAGTGTAGAGTGCGGAGGTGGTGAGAAATGTGATCAGTACGTGGGACTGTGAGAGTCAGATGGGCAGCATTGTTTTGAAGTTTTTAAATTCGCAGAAGATTATATAGACAGCCTATGAGAAGAGAATTACAGCATAGTATGAGAAAATAATTTTTTAACCCCAGTCTGAAAAACATGGTACAACTGTATTTACACTATTTCAACAGAATAGACTCAAAGCACTTTACAACATATTCTGAATGAAAGTGTGCATAGATCATTAGATATACTTTTAAGAAATATATTTGTGATGCGTGAGACAGTATGCATGCATGAAAATTATTTTATTAAAAAAACATGGATTTTTTATATACATGAATAGTTTGAATGTGCTGTCTGAATGGTTGTAAAACTGGAAAAAAAACAATCCCCTCTTAGCAGGCAGTATAGAATATTTTAACTTTCTGACTTAGAAAATCAAAAAGCTATTTACAGATTGATTTATTCATATACTAATGATACATAACCCCAAGGCCTGACCACTTTGTTGGGTTTATGTGAAGGTCAGGCATCTGCAGATGTGGTGTAGTGTATATGGATCAGTCCACATGCTTTGACAAAAGGAAACTAAAATAAAAACTGAAACTTGACTTATGTAAATTTTTGTTCTATTTTATTGCAGCCTGAATGGAGCTCTGAAGAGTTGACCCAGCAGATGCAAGAGGCAGAGACCAGAGTGAAATCCCTTTGCGCTCAGCTTTCAGACACAACAGCCAACAACAGCTTTCTGAAGGAACAACTGCAGCTGGCACAGGGGGAGCAGTCTGACAAAGGGAAGGAACTCAGCCACCTTGAAGGACGGCTCTTGGAACTTGAGAAAGCCCTGAAAGAGTCACGTGTGGCCGAGAGTTTCCTGCAGGGCCAGGTAAGGGTTAGGGGTAAGGGGTGGAGGAGGATGGAGGAGGGATAAGTGAGGGGGATGGGGAAGGGGTAAGTGGGGGGTGGGTGGGAAGGGGTAAGTGGGGGGGGGGGAGGGGTAGGCATTTACTGTCAATGAACACAGTTTAAATTGATTTTGATTTTTGATTTTTTTTTGTCAGAACACAATGTTAACAAGACAAGACCGGACAAGACAAGACATGTTTATTTCTGGAAACCTGGTTGGGATACAGAAAACAGATTTATTCCAAGAATGTCATAATTCTGTTTGATCTTGAACAAGACATGAAAAGGCATTGTTTATTTTCAAAAGTTGAAATCATTGAATTTAACAGATGTACTCAGAGTATTATTGTAGACATTGTTCTGTTAGATAATAGAGGAGGAGGAATTTTGTTTAATGTCCCATCACACATATCAGTGATTGAAGACATTTTGTTAAAGTATTAATGTATATATTTGATAGTTATCATTTAGAAGGGATGGGGGATGTGAATGAATGGAGAGTTGGGGGAAACTGGGTAAATGAGGGAGGGAGATGGGTGAAATTTGAAAAAAATATCTAAATACAGTTACAGGAAATAGCTTAAAGAGAAATCGTTGAATTAATAAGCAAAACAACTGATAATGAATGCAAAAAGTCAAAAACATCAACGTTCTCAGTCACTTGTGAAGGCACACGTTCATGCACATAAGGCTTCATCAAGCTGCAGTCAAAAATTATATGCTTAATTGTCAGTTTTCTAAAGCATATGCACTTGACATTAGAACAATACTTGGTCTGTAATGAATTCGATAATAGTCTGAGAGTTAAATTCAGAATTAATCTGCGAATTGGACCAAAGTGTGAGAGAGTCAGCTGACGAGGTTTAAGAGTTGAATGAAAGCACCTATAAAAGTCTCTTTCTAGTATATTGCTTATTTCCTTGTATGACAATGGGCAATATACTTTTATACTATCTGTATGATTCTTTGCTCCCCTTTTTGCTGCTCTGTCTGCTTGGTCATTATAAAGGAATCCAGTATGGGATGGTATCAACATTTTACACCCTTCACAAATAGGGAGTGCAATAAATACCTAATTTCAAAAAATAAATCTTCTCTTTGATTATTCTCAAAAAGAAGCAAACTTTTTAAAACAGATTGAGAATCAAATTTTTAGATACTAGACAAAACACAGTAAGATGTATTATGCCTAATAGTTTTTGAAAAAAAATTGAGACTGGCATATATTTCCAAGAGCATTATCAGAGATATCATTCCTGAATTGGAAAAGAAATGACACAAAAAGACATAGAAGGCTGATACATGAATTTATATTGATCATTAAGAGAAAGATAGGAAATGTGAAAAAAAATTTGCCGCTTGGATGCACAGGTTGAAGGAATAGAAGATGGCTGCTGGAAAATAGGGCGCTGTATATGGAAATAGAAGGGAGGTAAGGTATAAAGGGAGGCTGCTAGCCACAGCTACTTTCGATAACTCCCCATGGGCGAAGTATTATTTTGCACAGGACAGGAATTAGAATCTGTACCCGTGGGTCACAGTAAGTATGTTTGATTGAATGTGATTTCAGGACAAATTTTCCTTTCAGACTGCAGAATTTATTATGTTCTCATTAGATAATCTTGAAAACATAAAAACATATAAAAAAAAAAAAATCAGATAAATCATGCCCTGCGCCTGGTCACAAACTCAGTCAGGCCCTGACAAATTTCTGCATTATACTGTTACATGCACATCTGTCATGCAGATCTGTCAGTGCAGTTCTTACTATGTTCATACTCTTAAGGTGGCCAGCACAGAACTGACCCTGAAGACATCCCAACAACAAAACACAGACCTTCAGTCACTGCTTCAGGAGTGCACTGCAGACCTCGCTGTCCGAACCCAGGCCTTAAAAGAAGTGGAACAGGAGAAGTCTTTGCTGGAGAAGCGCTCCAGCGACTTTGAGACACAGGTAGCAGAGCTGACCATGACTAGTGCAGCTGCGTGGAAGGAGGTAGAGGAGGAGAAGACGAAGGTTGAGGGTTTGAAAAGAAAGACAGAGGAGTTGGAATTGGATCTGGGAATGGCCCAGGAAGACCTGGAAGAAAAGCAGAATCAGGTAGGCTGACCTTGCTTTGGCAGATTTTTGTTAACCTGTCTCTTTTGAATGTGTGTGTGTGTGTGTATGAAGCACAGAGAGAGAGACAGAAACACGAGTCAGACAGATAAAGTGCTTCTGTGTAAGTGTGTGAATGAGTGAGTTTCCATGTGTGCCTCAGTGTGAGTGTGTGTGTGTGTTTGTGTGTGTTCAGGTCAAGTCAGAAATGATACGGAAGAAAAAGATATAAACACACTCTCAGATATATTCAGTTATTTGGTTTTAGCTTTTGTTGCACCCTAACACATGTGTTAAAGTGCCTGTGTGTATGAATATATGTGAGTATTGTTTCTGGCTGAATACATAGTTACTTTTGACATGACGTGTTCATATGTCGCGCAGCTGGAGGGATCAGCCTTTTGTTTTTTTCAGTTACATAACATGCAGGACAAGGTGCGGGAGGGGGAGGAGACCGTGGAGAAGTTCCTGGCTTCCATGGCCTCCTTGGAAACAGACAAGGCATCCATGGTAACAGAATATGACAGCCTGCAGCAGCAGCTGAGTGACATCACCTGCCAGCGGGATGCAGCTGTCACTGAGACACAGCAGCAGCAGTCAGACAAGGAGAAGCTGCAGCAGGAAAGGTCACAGCTTTTGCAGCAGCTCTCTGCATTGAAGGAAGAGTTAGGAAGGAAAGAATCAGAGGTGATAGCCTTGGAAGAGTCTATACAGGTGAATGCCCAGAAACATTCACAAGTTTTGGGTCAGATGAAAGTTCAGATGGAGAGCACGCAGGGGGAGTCAAGTCAGGTCAGAGAACAAGCACATGAAACACATGACAAGCTTTTGGAAATGACGTCTCTGAAAGAATCTGCTGAAGTGGGGAGGGATACTGCTGTACAGAAGTTGGAACAAGTGTCTTCTGAGCTGAAAGAGAAAGAAGTGGCATATTTAGAGCAGCTGCATAGTTTACAAGTGCAGTTGGAAACGTTTCAGACAGAAAATGAAGAACTGAGGAAGACATCAAGTTCTTCCCAGGTAGAGATGACGAAACTTTTGACAGAAAAACAAAATTTTGCTTCCAGTCTTGAACAAGAGAAGATGAACCTTGAAAAGCACATTAAAAGTTTGTCAGAGCAGAAACAAACATTAGAGACTGAGCTGCAAGAAGTTAAAAATGTAGCTGCAAGTGACAGAGCCAAGCTGAAGCAAGAGTTTCAAGACATACATAGCAAACTCCAAACAGACATTGAAGGTCTCAAACAACATAACTCTGACATCAGCTGTGAACTTGAACGAGTAAAAAGTGACCTGAATCATAAAATGGGAGAGATCCAGGAAGCCAGAGCTGAAATCGAAACCACACGAAATGAGAGTGATCGCCTGCGTAGCAATTCCGCTTCAGAAAAATCTGAACTGGAAGACAGCCTGGAAAAGCTGCAGTCCCGCTTCAGCAAACTGCAGATGGCCATGGACGCGATCCTGAGAGAGAAGGAAGAGCTGACAGCACTACAGGCTGCCTCCCAGGAGGAGATCGCAGAATTGAAAGCGGACCTGGCTTCGTCTTCAGATAGCTACACCTTCCTTCTGCAAAGTAGTCAGAAAGTGTACGAAGAGAAAGACTCCGAAATAGAAACCATTAAACAGCAGCTGGCCAACATAGAGCACACCAGGCAAGATCTTACTGCACAGCTGGATGAATCCTGCTCACAAAGACAGTCCCTGGAGGAGAAGCTGAACAGTTTGGAAACATTGCAGACCAAGGAGCAGGAGATGGAGAGAGTGTTGTTGAAGAAGAACAAAGAGTTGTCTGACCTGATGGAGCTGGTGCAGAAACTGAGCAGCTCTGTGGCGGCACTGGAGGAAGATGATAGGTTGCGGCGTGAGGAGATCACACGGCTGGAGGAGAAAAAGCAGACATTCAGCACTCAGGTGGAGGCTCTGGAGCAGGAGGTGTCGGCTCTGCAGTTCCAGCTTAGTGCAGAGCAACTCCAGCACGAAGAGTCACTCAGAGTGAGTGGTTTTGTGTGATGTGTGGTGACATGAATGGCCATGTTTGGTTGTGAATCAGGAGTGTTGAGAGTGAGTGGTTTTGTAGTGTGTTGTGTGTCAAAGCAAATGGCTATGTTTTGTTGTGAATCAGGATTGTTGTGAGTAGTTTTGTTGCATGTTGTGTGTTGTGAAGTGAATGGCCATGCTTTGTTTTGAATCATGAGTGTTGAGAGAGTGGTTTTTGTGGTGTGGTGTGTGTGAAGTGAATGGCCATGTTTCATTGTGAATCAGGAGACCCATATGTGGACCATGTTCTTACTCTCCCCTCCACTAATCCTTGAGTAGTGGTCTGTGTGCTAGTTATTTGGTTGAGACAATGAACCAAGGTCCAGTGTGCAGCATGCACTCAGTGCATGTAAAAGAACTTGCTGTCCCTGGCAAAATTCTATAGGAAAATCCGCTTTGAATGTTGAAAAAGACCACACAAAAAAAACACCCCAACAAATGGAAAATGATAAAACTTGCAGACAGGAAGAGAGAAAAAATATGGGTGGTACTGCACTTTGCTGACATACTCTCACTGGAAAGCAGCCTTAATTTCATATAGAGAAATCTGTTGTAACAAAAAGTAAAACAACCATGTCAACACAAAACTGTCACATCTACAAAAAAAGCACTAAGACAGACCAACAAAACACAGTTCAGTTACAGTTTCCCAACCATTTAGCTCCTCAGGGCAAATAAGACAAGGCCTTGTTGAGGACGCCAGCCATTCCGCTTGATTTATCATCCCCAGATTTAAAAAAAATTGTAAAGAATAGAAATAGCAATACTTGAAAGCCAAACAGAAAATATAATTTTTAAAAGCCATATAGGCAAATAACACTGCAGAATAGGCAGCTAGTGCACATCCCAGTGTTTACAATCTCACTACCTAATTGCCAGAATGGAACAACACAGATAATACATCATAGACTTTGGAAAAGAGAAAAAAGCATCAAGGCTTACTTGAAAAAAGAGAGGGGAATGGACTGGAAAGGCAGAAAAAGGAGACAACAGTGAAGGAAGAAAAAAGACAGAAACAGAGAGTGATAGAAAAGAGGAAATTTCTAGCACAGAATTTCCAGAAGGTGGGGAGGCTATTTATACTGAAAGACCCCACGGATCCCCACGGGGGAATTGAGAAAGACTGTTAAGCTGTTGTGCATACTATATGTAAGTGGTTTGTTGAGCAGTTATGGAGAGAAAGAAAGAGAGTGAATGAAAGGAGCAATTTTGTTTAATGTCCCGTCAAGTGATTGAAGACAGTTTGTTAAAGTATTAATGTATACATTTGAGTATTATTGAAAGTGAATGAGAGAGAGAGAGAGAGAGAGAGAGACAGTGTGTGTGTGTGTGTGTGTGTGTGTGATAAATATATATATATATATATATTGTAGACCAAGGGGTCACGGCGAAACACATGGAAAAGGGGCGACAACTTGAAAATCTGTTTATCTGTCTCTGTACATCTGTCGCACCAGCATATTGTGTGTGTGTGTGTGTGTGTGTTTCTCCCAGAGAGAGAGAGAGAGAGAAACACAAACTAATTTTACATTCACATGCAGTTGAGAGAGATAAGAGATAGACAGATTTGATATTTATCTGACGAACAACAGGATAGCTTTTAGATAGAAATAGATATCTAACCACATGAAAATAAAAGGCTGAAGAGATTGGAAGTGGGCAAGTACGACGTGATGATCTTACACAATACAAACACTACTTGTTATTTGTACAATGGGTAACTATCAGTGTTGTTTTTACACAAGCTGACCGCCATATCCATTCAAATCCTATGAGAAGGTACTGAGAAAGGATATATAAGTTCTAGACGTTACAATAGTAATCTCTCGATCTGTCTCAGTAATGCTGTCTGCCTGCCTGTCTCTCTGTTTGTCTGTCTGTCTCTCTGGATATGAGTGCGTGTGCGCTTTTGTCAGTGTGTGTGTGTGTATGTATGCACACATGCACACGTGTGCGTGCGCGTGCACACGGTCGTGTGTGTATGTCAGTGTGTGTGTGTGTGTATGTGTGCTGAGTGTGTGTGTGTGTGTGTGTGTACCAGGGCGTGCTTGCGGTGTGTGTGTGTGGGTGTGTGCTGGGTCTGTCTGTATGTCTGTCTGTCTCACTGTCTGTATATGAGTGTGTGTGTGTGTGAGCGTGTGTGTGTGTGTGTGTGTGTGTACGTGCGTGCGTGCGTGCCTGTGTGTGTATGTGTGAACGAATGTTTCATAGCGTTTCACTATGCCATGAACTTGACAAGTAGACATTGTCGATCACCTGTCACCTTCTGTTTCAGAAGTGAGGAAAAGCATGAAAATGGAAAAAGCAGAGTTTTGTGACAGAACGTTTCTAGGAAATATAATGTCTTATTCAGGATAAAAACGGTCAGTTGTAAAGTGATAAAACTAAGCATGTACATCTTGAATTATAGGCCGTGATATCAACAAACAAATAAATCAGTAGACACACAGACAGACACTGAGACAGATAGATAGATAGATTTTAAAAAAACAACCAAAAGCTGTGATTCATATACACATAAAAAGGAGTAGCTTGAGAGAGACAACTGACGATGGTTGAATTATAGGTTATGTAACTATTAGGAAGAAAGCTGATATTTGAATTAAAAAAAGAGTGATGAACAACAAGATATACTCTTTCATGAAAGGTCATTCTATTTGTCATTTGCAGTTAAGCTAAACTCTTGTTTGTACAGCCGAATACACAATAGCACACCATGTTGATGCGTACAGAACATGTGTTATTTCAGTGCTGGGGACAGCAGTCCAAGATGGCTGAATGGGAGCTTCCTTTCCGCAAGATTTTTCTTATCGGCGGTTCTTCTGCACTCCCTCCATTTGTATATATGTCTCAGTGGTATGTGAGAGACACACAGAGAGAGAGAGAGAGAGAAAACATTGTATGTGTTTATTTTGATTTTCTCCTATTCTTTTTTTTTCTCCTTTTTTTGTCTTTTCTTTTTTAAGCTGTTGTATTTTGGTTTTCCTTGCTTCACTGCGCAGATGATGGGGGACCACCAGAACAGCGCCACTGAAATGGCCAGTCGCCTGTCAGACCAAGAGGCACAGATCAGTGACCTGGAGAAAGAATTGTCCTGTCTGCAGAGCGATTTTGAGATGGAGAGAACAAATCAGAATCAGCAGGTTGGTGTTAAGCAAAGCTAGTGTGCGTAGTTCCCCCCCACCCCCTCCCCTTTTTTTTTCTTTTCTTTTCTTTTAGCTGTCCCATCATTGGTTGAGGCATTGTGGCAAAATGGGTGAACTGAAGTGTTGGACTTATGGTCTGGTGTTCATGAGTGTCCAGGGTTTTAGGCCCTGTATCTGGACAGTGTTGTGTAGTTTTGAAAGGCACTTTACTTCGCTTTTCCTTTCTCCACCCAGGTGTTAATGGGTACCTGACTTTCGTTGGGGAAGGTGAACCTCTTGCATGCCAAACATTTGAAAATGTTTGTCTTTCCTGTGGGCCAAGATAAAACTTGCACTTCTTCTTCAAATACAAAGATATCTCCTTCAAATTTTGCATGATGAGTGCTCATACATTGTACATTAAGCAGATGATAAAGTTATATTTGATTCCATTGTTTAACTGTTGTTATTTTTGTTTTAATTCTGAGTCAAAGAAAATTTCCCTGAAATAAAGAGGTTAAAAATTCTCTGCATCACAAGTAATTCCAGGATTTCCGGTCAATTTTGTATTCATTGGGTGCCTGTGGCCCAGTTTTACACCAGAGCTTGATCAAGGAGAAATTTGCCAGTCAGTTGCATGCAACAAAAGGAATTCAGTCTCAGGTCCCAAGGCAGGCAACAGGTTAAAATGATGGAAGGAGAGGATTAGGCCTTGCCTTCTGTGCCAAGCCCTAGACACAGTGGGTATGAATTCACTGCTCTGATGGCTGTAAAAGGCTGTGGGACCTTAACATTTTTAACTGAACCCACCATCCTTGCTGTTTCAGTGGTATTACTGTCCATGCCATTCATCTTAAGTCCACCACACTCAGGGGTTTGTCTGCCAGTCCACAGGGAGATTTGAGTGTTAGCTCATCAGGAGGCCACACACTGAGAGGAGACCATGTACTGCTGCAGATTCACTTTGGTGATGAATCAGTAGTAGCGCTTGTTCATATGCTGGACACAACCGAGAAAGCCCCATGGTAATGACAACTATTGCTTAGTCATTGAGCCAGATGGACTGCCTTTCTGGGATTGGAGACTGATACATTGTACCTCCAATGAGTCCCCAACAAACCTGTTGACACCAAAGAAGATTTTGGACTCAACACATGCATGGAAGTGCAGGGGAAACTGAAATATGTCAGCATGAGAGCAGGGCTTGAACATTTTTTGGTTTTTGTTTTCCTTTTTTTTTTCTTCTATTTTTTAATGTCTAATTTGTCTCACTTTCACTGGAATGGTTGGGGGCATTGGAGGCTGCTTAATCATTGAAACCCTCCCACACCCTCCCCTCACCCCCTCCACCACCCCTCCAAAAAAAACCCAAAGGAACACCACACACACACACACACACACACACACACACACACACACACACACACACACACACACACACACACACACACACACACACACACACATGCACACACACACACACCGATACCTCCCCTCTCCCTATTTATATACACATCATGTGAAGGAAAGAAGCACTTAAGACGAGAAAGCAATGACCATGAAACCTTGTCACTTAGGAGTAGTAAAACCACAACACTATTGTATTGCATTGTATTGTATTGTATTCTTTTGTATTACTTTTTTGTCACAACAGATTCTGTGAAATTTGAGTTGCTGATCCTAAGGAAAGCGCATCATTACAGAGCAGCTCTATCTTTTATTTTTGTCTGCAAGTGTATTTGCTTTACTACCCACATGACTTTGGTTTTTCTGACAGTTAGAAGAACTGAAGAACTTGCTGAAGGCTAAGGAGAATGAGTGTCGTGTTTTGGCTGAACAACTCCAGAAGGTGAGAATGGGAGCAAGTACAGACTGTAAGAACCAAAGACTTATTTTTCCTCCTGTCCTCTCATCTCTTTCTTATATGCCTTTCCTTTGCTCATAACTATACACTCCATCTCTCTCTCTCTCTCTCTCTCTCTCTCTCTCTCTCTCTCTCTCTCTCTCTCTCTCTCCACATCTCTCATCTGATATATACAAATACATTCACATCAATGTAAACTACACACCACCTTACTCATACACTCCATGTGCACACGCCACACTTAACAGTGTCTTATTTTACTGTTATTATTTTAATCACTTAAGATTGTATGTTCTATTTTATTCAACTATTTTACTGTATATGTTTGTGGGTTTATGCACACACATACAAACATACATTCACACAACAACAACAACAACACACACACACACACACACACACACACACACACACACACACACACACACACACACACACACAATGTTTCTGGAGGGAAATGATGTATATATGTATATAGATCTTTGCAAGAAATTATTTTCTCTCTCTTGTCATTTTTTCTATTCAGACAGTTGAATTTACCAAACTCATTTGGGATACATGTTCAGTAGAAATTCTAAAAAGCCAAATAAAATTCATGGAATCAAAATTGGCCTGTTAACATGGTGGACTTATAACTATTCTAGACTAGTACCTATTTCTATCTGCTGAACTGCTCGTTCAGATGCTTTTATGTACTTAATGAAAAAAATAATTGAATTGCATTTGCTTGCAGTTGCAAATAACATTAATTACTGAGAACAGACTCAGCATGACATTTTGCATTTGCATACACATGAAGGGGATTAAGGCACACACAGGTCTACACATGACTTTGGAGAACAGAAATTTGCCCATTTTATATCTACCAGGCACTGATACTGGAAGGGTGGTGAGGGGGTTGAACCCAGGACCCTCATATTTGAAGTCCAGTGTTTTCAAGAATCCATGATCATGGACCCCAGAGGTGCAGGACATGCATGACTTTAACCCTTGCATTTTTCCTGTCTCATTGCTGAACACAGAATAATTAGTCAGGAAGCTGTGTTCAGAAAAGTGAAACCACATAATCGTTAAGTGATAAAGCAATCATCCACCTGGGATGGAATGTCTAGATGTTTAATATATGTATTCCACGTGGATGATACTTCAGGATTTGCGAAATATGTTCACCTTGACAGTTTTCAGAATGGCCACCAAAAATGATTAATTTTGTTACATCTCTAGCATTTATTGGAACAAAATGGCAGAATTAATGGCTGTTTATATGTTTTTTAGCATGAAGAATTCAAATACGTAGTAAAAGTAATGATTAGTGAAACACATTGCACCCTTTTCACCGATTTTACCAAAAATGTGCTGATATTCATAAACTACAAAAAAAATTCTTGTTTATTACAATATAATGACAAACTAAATGCTTATATGTACACATGTTTGTATCGACAATTTAATTATGACATGGAAAATGTACACCATTGAGAATACTTTGAGTGAAACAGATACATTCCATGCCAGACAGTTTGTAGCTCTAGGAAAAGATGCACCCTATGAGCCGTCAATGGTCATTCAGATCAGGACTGTCAGCTGCAAACTTGTTCATTCATCCCCTGAGGTTATTCGAACAACTCCAAGCCAGAACCAGTTTTTGTGGAAGCAGAAAAGAGAAAAGATCAAGAAGTCCACACTGGATTTGACATGATTTGGCCAAGCTACATGACCAAAACAAACAAGATGATCCAAATCTTCAATGACAAAAGTTGATCCATTGCCTCACCTGATTGCCCCTACTCATACTTCTCTGCCACATGGATTGTGATGCAAAATTGTGAAGCAGTGACGAAAAGCTAGGTGAGAAGTTCACCATACATTTGGCCAGCAGTTTACTGAAAAGCAAAGATGTCACAGCAGGACAAATGGATAGCTGTAAGGATTTTGTCATCGTGTTGGGATGGTTTCACACACAGACGAACTCACAAAGTAATGGGAGACATGAATTCATCTTGCCTTTAAAGCATCTGGTTGAAAGCAGCATCCTTGATGAGAAAACAAAAGGAAATGTCATGAACAAAAAAGACTGGAACCATGTAATCCACACAAATATGCCCTGGAAGCTTACTGGAAGCCCTTTGGTCAGTTCTGTAGACATGTTTCAAGAAATAGACAAGGGAGAGTGGAATGGTAACCAGTAACAACCTCAGACGCAGCAAGAAAGTCACAGAGAGTTTCTCAAACAGTGATGATCAGTAGATCAGATCAACCCTTGAAGATCTGGTCACAAGGTTTGTGAAGATGTCAAAGTTCTGTTTTAGAAATTTGAGACATCTTGTTCAGAGAATGCACACTCCAGATTCTGGAGACTACATGAATCCTTTCTCAGTTCTCTTGTGGTTCACCAGTGCTCTTCAAGACAGAGATTGGGAACCTTTCCTCTCATCTTTTGCAGGGATGTTGCCATTTCGTGCATTGAATTACTCCCATTACACCTGATTGGAGCCGATTTTTTGGCAGACATAAAGATAATCATAGTGACAGCTCCTGAGATGCATCAAGGCTTCATGCAAGGAGATTGTCATAATCAAGTATCAACTTACCATGCTGTTGAGCACCTTAACATGACAGAGGCATTTGGGAATTACTAGGAATGACACTGCTAGAGGCCAGTAGTGTGTTATTTTTCAATGAACAGGGGCAGCTAGCATGGGACATCAGAACTAACTGCTGGCGACAAGGAAGAAAAACATGAATCTCCACTTAAGGACTGTGGAGTGAAGAGGCTAAACAGAAACCAAAAAGCTGATCTATTTATTCCAGACCTTCAATTCCTTCATTCACACAATATGAAAAGTCTCATCACTCACCATGAGTGATGTTACCAACAATCTCCTGGAAAGTGATCTAGTGACATAAGAACCGTTGGTTTCCATGAAGTATTAAACAAGTGAGCTTCACACGTTTGACAATTATAACACAGTTGAGATCAGTTCTGGGAAAAAGAAAGCATTTGCAATTAAAGCAGACACATAACATTTCAGGCGTGTTATAACGGCAGCAAAAGCAGATACGATGAGCTGATAGCTAAGTCACCAGGATTAAGCAAAGTGAGTTGAAGGAAAGATAGCAGTCAAATGAAGCCTCCAGCCAAGAAACCAGTCAACTAGCCAGTGGAACATAATATATCTAGATGATAAAGCCAGCCTGACCGACTTCACAGATCTTGCAAACAAATTCCAGAAGAAGCGAGACAGAGGCAGAGGGCTGGTCCTATCTGGTGGATCCACAGATCCTGCAAAAGTCTGGACCTCATCAGAGATAGATGTCTCACAGCTGGCCTATCTGACCATGAAGAGGCTGACACCCGAATGCTACTGCATACAAGAGAAGCAAGTGAGTGAGGACAGCCCCAGACTGTCCTCATCAACTGTGACGTAAATGACATAGTTCTTGTACACAAGCCACAGTTTACACTCTTATTATGGATGCAAACAGTAACATATCCCCCAAACACCTTCTTTCTATCCATCTCAATGATTCACAGAGAATGTCTCTTCTAGCATTTCATGTCATCACGGGATCAGATAGCTCAAGCCAGTGTTTTGAATCGGAAAGCGATCTGTCTGAGGTGCATTTATCAACAGTCCCCATTCCTCCAAAATATTGGCAATGATCAGATGATCCCACAACAGGAAGCTTGGAGTGAAAGAGAATGACCATGAAGTGCTTAAGCCCCAGATGCTGGCAAAGGAACCTCCAGCACATTGTTTGTGGAGATGACGCGATGTAAACGTGGACCTGTGCAAGACGGTCGTGTTCATGTACTTGCTTTGGATTTTGGTTGTACAGTAGTATGCTAGTGTAAATTCAGCTGTAGGAATCCATGGAATGAGAATACATCAGCATGAGTGTGTCAAGCACACAGACAGACCAGAGACATTGAGCGCAACTCTCACTTTCAGGGCTTATGTGCTTTGATTTCTTGATTTGAAATGACAATTGCTGTCTGAAAACATCAGCAACTATATTGTTAGAATATGGAATTCTGCACAGAATTTGTTTTTTTATGCAGTTATTTAAACTAAGAAAAGGATTGACATTGCACTGATATGAGTACCACGGGTACTTCAGCATGGACATTGTTGAGTTCCGTCGCAAATGCCAGAGAGAATTATAACGTCATTTCTAGCATCAAACAATGATGTAAAATCAGACTTTCTGTTAGCTTTGAGTGGTAAGAATTATGCACCATACAAGTAGTAAACATTGTAGCTGTTAAAATATGTTAATGTACAGATTGAAATTTATTGATATGCAAATTAAGTCCTGATTTTGTGTTCCAAATTCATGGATCACTGTAAATTTGGATTTGTTGCACTCTGAAATGGTATAATGGACAGAACAACCACAAAATTATACAAATATTTGCCCATAGTATAGCCAGATTTGTCAGTTTTGTCTGTCATTTTGAAAAGTGTCATGGCAGATATGAATGGCCTAAATTATCATCCACCACATTTATCTTTGTACATGTGTAGACTTTGCATTCAGACAAGATGTTTGCTTCTAACATGTATCGTTTAGCTGGGCACTTTTTGTTTGTTTTTTTGTGCAAGCAACAGATTTCAGCCTCCACACAAGGTTCCTTTCAGGGAGCACAGTCCTCGTTTATTTTGGAGAAAGGGCAGAAAACTGATTTGACACTTGGCTGACTGTACTCATGGAGTTGTCTGCCTTGAATTTTGATTTCTTTAGGATTTTGCAGAAACATGTGTTCCACATGAATTTGGTGAAAAATATTTGTCTTGACAAAAAACAAAAAAACAACAACAAAAAACCAGCAACAACAACAACATTAAAGTGTCTGTCTGTTTTAGAGCTGCTTTGAGTTGCATTGAGTGCCAAGTTCTGGTTTTAATGTTGTACAGATGATACTGTGCTGTGTTTTTTGGTTTTTTGGTGGTCATTATGTATTGTTTATGATATACTAATGTCTTTTCATACAGTCAGTGCTTTGAGCTATGTTGTGGTTTTTGAGAGAGAATACTTTAATATATGTGTCTGTGTCATCTTTTTGATTGTCATCGGTTAGTACTTGTTTTATTCAGACTGTTTTTTACAGTTAGCTCAGTTGTTTTTGTTGCGTGTAGAAAACTACACAAAATAACATCTTCTTACTTGCACCATATTTGATTGTTGAAACTTAGGACTAAACTACAGGCAGTCTGTTCCATTTTTTAACCTCTTCACTGCTAGTACGTTTTGCTATAGCCTATGCTGAGAAAATTTTCAGAAAAACAAGAAAAACACGCCAGTGATTTTAATTTGCTTATATTTCAAAAAGTACTTAAGATAAGTGCATAAAAGTATATATCAAATGAAAGGAAAATGAACCAAGATTTTGTTTGTAACACTTACAAAAGTTACATGTTCAAATAATGAGTCACTCTGACAGAAAAATTCCATAAAATGCATAAATAAAAAAATTGGGACTGTCATTCCATCATGTAGGGGCTACAATATCAACCAGGTTATCAACCAGTCTTTCTTGTGACTGGTGTGATCAACCACACACACTGTCAAGGCTGAGCAACAGTGTCTAGGTGCATAAGACTCCAACACAGTCCACACAAAGAATGAAAAGGGTGTACTCACCCAGGATCTATCGCCAGTAGAAACGCTGTGTGTGGTACTTGCAGAAACAGTCTTCAAGACACAGTGCTGGTTTGCTGGGGCAGTCTGGGCAGTAGAACCTCACATCCTTTCTTTGTCTTTTCTTCCAGCAGATTCTGCACCCCCTTTGTAGCCAGGATTTCTGTGGGGTAGGTGGGATGACATCAATGAAGTGGCGTCCACACAAGACAAACAGTGTGGTCATCTTTAGCAGTGTCTTGGTCTTGGTCACCAAAAATCATGGCACTAATTACATCCTTCTGGAAGTCCAGGAGTGTACTGCTTTTGCCTGCTTTTTTGTAGAGGGTGTGTGCATTCAGCACGGCAATTTGTAGAAAATGCACACACAGCTATCTGTACCACTTCAGGGTTTTCCTTGTGGCATCGTAGGGCTGCAGTTGTTGGTCATGGTGGTCCATGGCACCCATGTTTTTGTTGTAATCCAGAATTGCTGGAGGCTTGTTTACTGCCCTTTGGTCTTGCTGCTGCTGGTCTTCAGCTGTAGGTTTGTGGCAAGTTGTCAACTCCAGATGGTCCAGGATGAACATCATGACATACCTGAAACACATTGCATAATAGACTAAGTTTGTTGGATTTTTGGAGTTTTTATTTTTTTAATAATTATTATTTTTTTTACACATAAAAAGATCATGAAATGGTACCATTTTATTTCTGATTGTTTTCAGAAGCTGAAATAGAAACACACACACACCTACCCCACCCCCCACCTCAAACCCCCAGATCACACACACACCGAAACTGGTTCATGGTATGCCACACCCCCTTCATTCTCTCTGTGTCATACAAAACAAAATGGCAAAACACACACACACGCACGCACGCACGCACGCACGTGTTGCATAGTGTAGTTGTTTAGGCATACAATTCTGTATATCTTTCTCTGATTTCAGTTTTATACACCCCCCCTCCCCCGCTTCCCCCACTCTCTCTCTCACACACACACACACACAAAACAACAACAACACTGAACAACAACAATAACAACAACAAACCAATACACACTCAGAAACGAATACACAGAAAACACTTGGTGAGCGACACACGCTGTCATCAACAATAAGCCAGTCAGCAAGCCACGCCTCCTTGGGCTGTGATGGTCACACACAGTACACACATGACTCTCTCTCACTCTCACACACTGATCAGTGACTGACGAAGCTACTCACCACAGCTAATACATTCAAAACACACACAATGCAGTCATATTCATTGTTACAACAAAAGAAAGCAAGTAATAAACTGACAAACCTCGTAAACACCCACCTGCATCTTGAATCAGCTGAGCTTGTCTGTCTTCAGTTTCGTCAAGCAGCTCCACCTCCCACCCCCGTCCATGTCAGAATCAGCGTCTTTGGCATCAACTTCACGCAGTTCTATCTCATTCAGTCCACAATCTTGATCTCTACTGTTTGCATTGCGAAAAATGATTTCTTTCAATATTAGTGCAAGTGTTGGGGTTTGTCTGCGTTCAGCCATGGCTTTGCAAACAAACTTGAGCTTCGTACAAACTTGCAAAACTTTCGCCTTAGATATGACAATCTGATGAGTAATGTTAGCTTATGGAACTCAGGAGAGAAAGAGCTCTCAGGGGAGCTAATTTAATGGTTAGCAGACTGCATTTTCTGTAATGAGGGACTCGAAACATAGAACATTGTAACATTATGTACGGCGCACGTCAATACAGCATTGGTGAGCAACATTTCATGATGTACGCCGTACGTCAACAGCACAGTCAAGAGGTTAAACAGTGTTTTGTTCAGGTGTATTTTCATGGTTAAGAGCAAGACTGGTGTCTGGTATACTGATTTGGTGAAAACCTGCTTTCATAACTTACTTTATTTCATGATTTTAGAGGTGCTGAGGCAGAATCGGAACCATAATATTTTATAATTAATTTTTCATTGAAGGGGGATGCCAACTGAGGTATTTTGCATCTTGGTATGCCTCTTATATTTTGCCAAATGAGGTATTATGCATATGGATAAGACAAGATAAGGTATAAATAGAAATTACACTGGTTGCAGCAAAACAGACTAGACAATACAAAATTTTTTTATTTGGTAAGTGAGATATTTTGCATCCAGGTAGATTGGGCATTTTAATTGGCTAAGGTATATGTTTTGTATTAGGGTGTTCCCCACATTATATTTTTCTGACATTTTGCCCAGTGAAGTACTTAATTGAGGAATAACTTTTCATCATATTTTGCCCATTTAGTTATTCTGCATCAGGTATACTTCTTGTTATATTTTCAGTAGTGAGATATTTTGCATCTAGATTTACCTTGCACATCATCAAGGCATACTGAGTCGTAACATTCTTTCATTCTTTTTTTTCCTCCTTCTTTTGCTGCCCCCTACACTGTTCACCCATAGCCTCCTATACACAGCCGCAACCAGGTTCATCTGCTAAAGTTCCAGCACCAGTCCACAGGGAATTTTTGATGTTTAATCAGCAGAATACCTCACACCAAAGGATACTCAACACTAACCGAATCAGTTTAGTGGTGTCAGTTCTGTGTGTTCTGATTCAGTGCATGCAGTATGTCACCTAATCCTCTTATGGAGCCAGACTGAGTTGGAGCCCCCCTTGGAGTTGAGAACACCACCACTTCCCACCAACAACAGCCCCCTGAAAATACACTGTCACCAATGATATGTGCAAGATGCGGAAATTGAAACTGATGTCACCATGAAAGCTGTGTATAAATGACAATAGACCTTGAGGAAATTTAGTCTATATTTTGATGATGAAGGAATGAATGATGAGGATGCTGCTGTGGAGGTCGGTTTTGTTTGTCACAACGTGGCAAGCCTGTATTCTATGTTATCACCGATACTGTATCCTGGTGTCAACCTGGCTCAAGATTTACAGGCACCTGCAGTGTCAGGCAGAAGATTCTAGCAAATGCTCCAAGAGATGTACCTGTGAAGTGGATGACTTTGACTCTGTGGTCTCAGTCTTCTGATTTGAGCATATAGCACGTTCGAGTCTGTGTAGGATCTTGCCTTTGGCAAAAAACAAACAAACAAACCAAACAATCCCCTACCTGATGGGGTTCAAACCCAAGTTCTCCTGGTCATCAGTCCACAGCAATAACTACTTTGCCATGGCACCTGGTTACACCTCACATTTATCTAGAAAAACCTGACATGTCAAGGTTTATTTACCTTCTAGCTTACTGCCTGTTATGCCACCTGGCATGAAGGGCAGCAACAAAAAACCTACGACCCGTGTATATATCTGGGTATACATTGCATTATATCCAGGTGCATCTCACTTTATCTCTTGGAAAAAATTTTCTAGGGAAACCATTCATAATATCTAGGTATAACTCACATTATATTAAGGAAAACCTTCAACCAGTTGAGCACCTATAAGACATTAGCAGATGTCCTACAAAAAAGTGTTGCCATACAGTGCCTATAAAACACCCACTGATGTCCTGCATGTATTTTGATTTTTCCTTCAGGAGTTTGGTACAAAACTACAATGAACAAAAACACACTGAATGGTTTGTATAATGTGTTTGCATTATAAACATACACATAAGTGACCATTCGTCACATGGAAGACCCCTTTTTTCTCAATGATGATTTGCTAACTGGCCCACTTGGAATGTGCGTGTGAGGATGGTTTGCCTCACATGCCAAAAAGCTTCGGACACTTCAACAAGTGAAGACAGTGGTCACAGTCACAATTTTGCAAGCTGTGCTGATGATTATGTATAATGATGAGAGATGGATCTGTCTTGTCTTATGATTCATTTGAACTCAATGGTCATGACGATAGTGATGAAACTGACAACAACATCCAACTCTTTCTTCAGTCCATCTATCCAGTCCGACATAATTTCTGAGCAAGTGACCATGACTGACTTTAGGCGTGGTACTGTCATGTAATTTGAGAAGAGTAGGAGGGGAGATAGAGGAGTTTTAACAATTGATGGAAGGCCAGACAGAGGACAGAGGATAGACAAGAATCATGTTTTTTACTTTTTCACACTTTTTGTCACTGATCAGTTGACTGATTTATTTATAGAGGAGACAAACCAAATGCACAGAAGACACTTGGTCAAATCAGTTATACCCAGGAGGAAGCAAATATCATCAAAGTGCTCTCTCCTCTAAACTCTAAAGGGGGACGCTCGTAGGTGTAAGAAAAGCTTGACAGCTCACTGTCTGAGAACATGATTGACTTCTTATCTTGACCAAGCCCACATATGTTCATGTTGTTACCAGGACAGTTATTCACTTACATGACTACAAGTGTTGTGATTGTTGTTATATACTTATAAGCCGCTTCATTTTCTTTTTCAGGTATATATAAGACAATAAGCATACTATTTCCAGCTGTATTTTGTTTGTTTTCTTTCTGGGTGTCATTCTGTGCAGGTTGAAATAGACTTTTTTTAAATGCATAAAATCATTATCTTCACTTTGAAATGCCAGAATAGTTATCTAGATTAAAAAAAAAATTGGTAGAAAAAAAGCTTGGATTTAGAACCCACATTAATTTTCCTTCACAAAAATGTTTACTTTCATTCTGTGTCTCCGATAATTTTTGTGCTAGAATTTTGAAACAAATATTACCCCCCAAATCCTCAAAATTCCCTGGCAAGGGGAGAGCACTTTTCTACAAAATTCTCTGGTACTGAGTGGGTTAATGTATATGTCTAGGTATACCACATATTACATGTATGGAAACTTCACCTTATATCTAAGTTTATATCAAAGTGGATTTAGTAGCACCTTTCATTGCATCTAGGAAAACTTCACATTATGTCTAGATCATGGTACACCTAACATTATATCAAGAAAAAAATTCATTACATCTGGTATACCTTACCTTACATTTCAGGCTTCTGATAAACTGGAAGAGGCTGTGTTGTCCAGTGAGTTTTATCAGGTGAGGAGGAAGGGGGCTGTTAGTTACTTTTTTTAGAAGTTTTAATGGCATTTGAATTCACTCCATTCTTTTCTGCACAATATATTTTCAATTTTACTCAAGAGTATTTGTAGTTTGCTTTTGTCTTTGATTTTAGTTTGCTTTTAACAAACTGTGGTGTACTGACTCATGTGTGCAAACATAGTCTGTTATTGCTTTTATTTTAAACTGTGATTTACTGACTTATATGTGTAAACAGAGTCTGCTTTTATTAACTCTTTCTACCCTGCAAGTGCACCTCGTTTCCCCCATATGCCCAGTTGTGCAGCCAGGTGTGCATGCAAACATGTGCATTTGAATGGAAACAGTGATACATCCTGAACTACTTTTTGGATTGCTTTCAAATTTTAGAATGCTTCTGTTACTGTTATGTGAATGAACTACATGTCTGTTTTTTTTGTGATTATTGAGACAAAAATAATTGTTTCTTTTTGTGATGAAAATAAAGCAACTTGTAAACAAACAACACAGCATGCATTTTGTTGATTAAAAACAAAACTTTGACACATACAGTTATAGAAATAGAGCAAAATAGAATATAAAACACTTACATTAAAAAAATCATGTTTATCAAGGAGGCATCAGTGCGTTTGGACCAATCCATATATGCTATACCATATCTGCTAAGCAGATACCTGACCACAACGTTACCCTATGCGCTTAGGCCTTGAGGGGAAAAAAACAAATGAGGTACAAGTCAGTAACTTGTGTAGCACACACAGAATGAAGAATCCAGAATGTTTGTCAAGGTATTGTCACCAGGACTACTAACACATTAAAAACGGATTTCTAGTGTCAGTTTACTCAGTATTATTTTTTTAAATGCCAGGCATGTAGTCCACCACACCCACTGCAACTGGGTTCAGTTCAGTTTGCTAGTATGTTTTGATACGACAGTATTGTTTTCTCTACTGCTGTCAGCTTGCTAATACTAGCATCAACAAAATTATTACTGTCATAGTTCATAAGCCCTGTCACCCACAGTGCTTCCGCATTGGCCGTGCATTATTTTTTGAAGCCTCACCACATTTTAGCGAGAACACCTGAAACCTGCAGCAAGGTGTGTAGTTCGCACATGGGCGACAAGCCTCTCCAGGCATCAGGCTCCATATTTGGAAAGTCATGTGCTGTCAGTATTGCCCTGACGATATTTTTGAGACCGAAGAGAAAATTATGGTTGACTGTAGCCAAGAAAACACTCCCCACATTTTCCGAGGAAAACAATAAACTTCATGTGTTTTTTGTTTTTTTGTTGTTTTTGTTGTTTTATATAGTGTTTGTATGTTTTCTTTTGACTTTTTTTTTTCAAACACATCAGGTCATTTCCCAGTATTAATTCATCACGCACTTTAACCAGCTTATCTGTTTATTAGTTTTTATTTAGTCACTTTTCCATACATGATATTCATTGCAAAATCAGTCATTTGATCAGTCATTCAGTCACTCACCAGTCACTTTATGAATTGTTACATCAATCAGGTGATCTCAAATCTGTTAAGTGTCTCAAACAATATAATGAAATAAAATATGTGTTGTTTAGCATGTCAGTTTGTCTGTCTGTTTATTCATGCATTTTGTTAAACTCGATATATTTAATCATAATTCACACTAATTCATTTATATGTATTCACTGATTTTATTTCATTTACTTTATGTATGTCATCAACATTTTATTTATAAACACAAGACTGCATATATTCATTATTTTGTTTTATTCATTTACTACTAAATTGCTGAACTGTTATCATTTTATCATTATTTTGCTTGTTTACCATCCAGTTTTCACTGACCCTTTCCTCCAATTATTGTATTCTACGTTGTATTTATTTATCTAATTTATTCTATTCCTTATACAGGTCTATCTGTCCAACTGTCTGTCTATCCTTAACAATTTGTTTACTAATGTATGAGTTCATTTATTTCTGCTTTATTATTCATTTCAAATATTGACATGACAAAATGAATTAAACCATTTATACTCTTGAATGATTATTTACTTATTGGTTTTAAGATGTTTTTTGTTTCACTGGAAATAACAAAAACATTGCATGGTATTTAACAGACACTTGGCTACAGTATTTTCCTGTCTTGGTGATCAGACACAGCCACAGAGTGCAGAACCACAAATAAACAAATCTGGTTTTAAACACACACACACACTCTCTCTCTCTCTCTCACTGCAGACACACACAAACACACACACACACACACACACACACACACACACACACACACACATTTTCTCTGTCTCTGTCTTACTCTCTCTCGCTCTCTGTCTCTCTCCTTCAGACAGGGGTTATGGCCTAATCTGAATAAAACATTCACATTCACATTCTCTCTCTCACTCACTCACACACACAAACACAAACACACACACACAGAAAGAAAGAAAGAAATTGGTGGATTCATATTTATGACGAGAGAGAGTGAGAGAAAGAATGTGTGTGTGTGTGTGTGTGTGTGTGTGGACAATCGATACAGCAGATGATATACTTATGAAATTAGTTGAAATGATAAGAGATTGTGGTAATTTGTTTCAGAAGAATTTTACATTGTAACGAAACCTGGTTTTTGCATCTTTCATTTACATTAGTGTGGATGTTAATCAATGAAAATAAATGAATTAGTGTCTAGTCCTACATGTTGCCTAGTTTTAGAAATCTGTAGCTGTGGTGCAGAAGGTCACATTAAATTTGTGGGAACAGTTTGGATGCAGCACTTTAGATTGAACACTGTTTTTCTGCACAGGTGGCAGCCTGGTTTCCTCTTCAGAAGATCATGGGAGACTATGTCAGAAGGAGTGAAAATTGATGTGAAAGCAGAAGGCATGACAGTCTGATCTTTGACTTTTGCTAAGAAATAACCATCCTCACAACAACAACAAAAGAAAAAAAAATGCTCAAAAGTGTAGGAGTATAATTATGTTTTATTGATGGAAAATGAATGGAAAATACAACTATCACATGTTTACTGTTGACAGGATGAGGTAACTCCCAATCATGAAAAAAGGCAACAAAAAACAAAAACGAAGCAATTCACAAGCATTGGAGATGATCAAGAATTTTATAGAAAAAAAACACACGACAAAACATTTTGGAAAAAGATAATGGAAAATCAAACTGATGTCCATGCACTGACATATATGTGTAAGCAGACTCTGTTATTGCTTTTTTTCTTCTTTTTTTTTTAAACTGTGATGTATGCAATCATTGATCATCAGGATGACCACAATCACTTTGGTTGATCTACAGCAACACTACTTTCATTTTCTACCACTTTTTTGTAGTCACCGTCATCACTGACATGTGGCAGATCAAACAAAATTCTAGCCACCTCCTCTGCTCTGTACATCCTGGCAGCCATGATGACATGCTCAACATTTTGCTTTTGTAAAACGCAAAAAAAAAAAAAAAAAAAAAAAAAAAAAAAAAAAAAAGGATTAACATCAAGCTGAAATTAGCTGAGAAATTGCTTCAAACACCCTGCAAAGCAGTCCCTTTTTGCAAATGAAACTTCTGTAGTCTTGTGACCAGCCCTACAATTCATTATACAATGACCGCTGAACTGTGACATGTGATAATGCAATGACCCTGGAACCTGCGCTAAAACCCTGGCTGAGAGTGAAAGGCTTAAGCTGCAGCTGATGACAGGTTTGAAGTTTCTACAAAATCATGATGTCATATCTCAGCAGTGCACATTCATGGAGAGTTACAGCTTGTTCTGGGGAAAAAGGGTCATAGGTTGTAATCATTTGAACCAATCACAATCTGATTCATCCCATGACTACTGCTGACAGGTATGTTGGTTATGGAAGGGCTGTCACCGTACTGATAACAGATTAAGCATACAGGCCATGATGTCATTCACCATTCTTTATTTCGACTTCTTCCTCTTGGGACTGCATTACTATTGATCAGCAAAATGAATAAACCATTGAAAAGTGAGGGATTGCATTACTATTGATCAGCAAAACTGGTTGAGGAAGGTTCAGGTGGTGGAAGGAGAGGACTGGGCCCTGCCTTCCTATATGCCGAGCCATAAACATTGGATATTGAATTACTGCCCTAATGGCCATAAGAGTCTATGGGACTTTTAACCATTAACTGTGTGCATGTTGTGGAGATGTTCTGCTTTCTTAGAAAACACTGCGGGTTATGCATGTTTTCTTTTCACATATTTTGGGGCATGATGTGAGCTGTTTACAATGTATGGGTGATGATATCACACTAACATTTTACACATGCACACTTTTGATGGTACATTATGGGTGGTATCTGTCTGATCTGTTTCTTTGCCCTTCAGTTTGTCTGTGTGGTTATCACATTGAGTATAATACTTGCAGTTGCTGATCTTAAGAGTTGACAACAGTGGATCTTTACATATTTGTTCACTTTTATAATTACTGTTTCAAGGATTATATGTGCAATAATAGAATTTATAATGATCATTTTGGGGCAAGGTTTCTTATTTCAGAAATGTTTCTTAATGTATATATTAGTTAAGAACAGATCTTTTTTTGTATGCTAGAATGGGTTTTTTTTAGTACTGAACAGCCATTTAAGAATCTATAGTGATAAATTCTAGTGGCATTTCTTATTCTGATATTGTATTTCTTAAAGTATATGTTATTTTATAACCGTTTAACATGATAAATCGAGCCACTATGTTTTTGGGTTGGGTTTTTTTTTTTTTTTATACTTGCTTGTGTTCAGTCTAATTTGTTTTACTTTTTGACCTCTTTGTCCAACATTTATCATGTCTGTGTGCATTGGACTCGTCTGTGGTCTGAGAGATTGTTTAGTGTGTGTAACAAATCTGTGGATTTGCAGTTATTTTCGAATATGAAGCCATGTTTGTGGTTAAGTATAAGTCTGAATGCATGTGCCTGTGTACACAGACATAGCAGTCAATGCAGAATTCTTACAGTGGGCATATTTCATGGACACTGCAGTGAGTGATAAGCAAATGAATAAATAATCGTTCACCTCAATGGCAGAACCCCTTTTTTAAACTTTATTTCGACGTCTTCATGCAAATTAAGACAACACAGCCTTGTACTGTGTTGTTGGTTGCTGCCACGATGCATTGACAGCATTCCTGAAAGAACACTGGGTGTGTCTGCTGAGGTCAGCATGTTTATAAATTTTGAATTCAAACGCAGTGAGTGTGCTCAAAAGTCAGCTGTGCTGAGAGCATATTTAACAGCTGAGAGCATATTTAATGTGTGCTGTAGTGTAAACAGCCTAAGATATTCTTGTATTTTTTTCTATACAAGTGCTTGTGCACTTACCTGTGAATAGAGTGTGCACTCAATGTTCACACATGCACAGATGAAATAGGAATATATCTTGTTTGCACTGATATAAAACAGGAAATGTATTCATACATCCCTCCCATTGTTGGTGTATTATTGACCATTCCTTTCCAGCCTGTGCTTTGTTGTCACATTGTTTCTGTCCATGTACAGTTCCGAGGTTTTTTGACAATCAAATGTCACTGTCTATACATATGTGCAACTGTATTCAACCCCCGGTGGGGTTGTCTGGGGTATTTCAGAAAAATGACATCCCCACCTTTTGTAAATTCTGTGCTAGGAATTTCCACATTTCTATTGCTCTCTTTTTTTCTGCCTTTTTTTCCCCTTCACTGTTGTCTGCCTTTTCTGCTTTCATGGTCCATGCCTTTTTCTGTTTTAGAGCAAGCCTTCACACTTTTTTTTCTATTTTCCACAGTTTATAATGTACTATCTGTGCTGTTTTGCTCTGGCGATTAGTTAGTGAAACTGTAAAGACTGGGGTGGGCACTAGCTGTCCATTCTGCAGTTTATTTGCCCAAATGGCCTTTTTTATATATTTTTTCTTGACTTTGAAGTATTGTTGTTGTTTACTTCCTTTTTTACGATTTGTTTAAATCATGGGAAGATAAATTAAGTGGAAGGGCTGACATCCTTAGCACAGCCTAACCCTATTTGCCCCAAGGAGCTAAATGGTTAGGGTAATGTTTCAGGAACTGTGGTTTGTCTTGGTGATTTTGTTTGTTTGTTTGTATATGTGACAGTTTTGTGTTGACACAGTTGAGCATTTGTATGGTTTGACAGTCCTGGTATGCACCTGTGCGGTTAGCTGGACAATAAGCAACAATGAAAAAATAATTGTATTCATAAATAGGTGATGAAGAAGTCACATTATTTTTTCATGAAAAGTTGTGTGTGTGTGTGTGTGTTTATGTGTGTGTGCATGTGTGAACCTGTGTGTGTGTGTGCATGCATGTGTGTGTGTGGGTGCATCAGTGTGTGTTTGCATGTGTGTGTGTATGTGAATGTGTGCGTGCATGCTTGTGTGTGGGTGTGTATGTGTGTTTGTGTGTATGTTTGTGTGTCTCCACACGTCTGACCCACAGAAAGAAAACAGTTCTCTACGCCTCACTCTTGACCGAGATATTGACGAACGGGAGGAGGAGATTCGAACTTTGCGCTCTGACAATGAGCAGCTGAAGAGACAACTTGTGAAAGCCATCAGGTGGGTGACAGGTTTGGTGTGGACTTTATATTTCTGTCTTTCTTTACTTCTGCCTATCTCTATTTTCTGTCTGTCTGTCTGTCTCTCTCCTGTGTCAACACACCCCTCTTCCCAGAATCCTAATGCAATGATGCTTATGGCCTGTATGCAATGAAACATTCATTTATTCCTTTGTTCATTCATTCATTCTCTTTCTCTCTTTCTTTGATTTCACATTTTATTTTCCTTACAAAAAAAAAAGAAGTTGTGTGGGAACATTACATACTAGAATCTGAGATTCCTTCTTTATCATTATGAAATGATGTGTCCATGATGTTGGTCCATTTTACCCTTCATTTATAACATTTTTAAGTCTTAAAAGACCTGATCACCACATTGGATTTATGTAAAGGTCAGGCATCTGATTCTTCTTTTTATTTTTCATCACCAAATGTGGGGTAGCATATATCAATCGGTTCACACACTTTGACTAAGTTTTATGGGTCTGGACTTTTGCTTCGATGACGAGGTGAAGAGTTGTGGAGGACTTCTTCTTGATGGCAACACACCACTCTGCCCATGTCACCATCCTGTCTGTTGCTGGTTGCATTCTGTGTGTGGCAGTGGTAGCATGCTCTTCCTTGTACCACATCACCAGGTCATTGGTATAAAGAGCAGCATTGATACCTTTGGGTAGGACTTGTAAGAGGTCATTGATGAAGACCAGGAAAAGTGTTGGCAAGAGGACTCCTTCTTTATGTCATAGCAGTACTTTTTGCCTTTCCATCCATTGACTGTGACTGTTGCTCTGCGATTGTTGAGATAGGATCTAATCCAATGCAATTCCACACATTTGCATTTTCAAGAGGAAGCCATCAGTCCATACTTTGTCAAAGGCTTTTTGTAGATCGGTCCAGGTAGCAAGGTTAAGCATTTGTTCCTGGAACACATCTTTGATTTCTTGGGAGAGATAGGTGGCCTGGTCTTCTCTGCTGCAAAATTGTCTGAAGCCTGCCTGTTCAGGAACCTGGATGTTTTCAGTCTCGAGAAACCATAGCAGGTGCTGGTGTATTGTCCTTTCTAGTGTCTTGACAACACAGCTGGTCAGGCTGATTGGTTTGTAACTGGCGGCCTTCTTCTTATCCTTGCTTTTCTTGAGGACAGGAATCATAATGGCTTCATGCCAAACCTATGCCCCCAAAATCTGGTTTTCCTTGCTGTGGTTGAAGACTTCCAGCAGTTTCTAAGTGGCTGTGTTGCCAAGGTGCTTCAGCATCTCTGAAATGATCCAGTCGGCCCTAGGGATTTACTGCCTTTTAGCTTCCTTAGAGCTATCTGTAGCTCATGAAGGGTGAGGGGCTGCTTCATGGATTCACTTCAGTGTCTTGATGTGGTTGCTCTCTCTGTTCTCTTCTTGCTTCTCTTTGCGGAGGTGGACTGACATGTACAGTGCTCTCCATTGTGTAGCTGTCAGCAAAGAAGTTGACATCCTGTCAGCATCTCCCCATATTCTTCCAGAGTGATGTTTTGGCATCTGCTGCGCTAGTCATTGAGTTGATCTCCAACTCCTTCACAGCTTTGTGCCATCTTTCTCCAGATTTAGCTCGGCTTCTCTCTCCAGCTTTAGCACCTGGCTTGGATCTTTTTTAATTTTTTTAAATTTTTTTTAATTTATTTATTTTTTTGCTGCCCCATCATCTGCACCGTTTCAGTGGCATTACTCCCACACCACTCATTTAGATTCCTCCATACACAGCCACACCCGGATTTCGTCCGTCGCAGTTCCAGCGTCAGCAATCCACAGGGAACCATCGATGTTAGGTCGCCAGGAGGCCACACACCAGAGGAGACCCTGCACTGCTGCTGAGTCACTTCGGTGGTGTTCAGTGGTGCCTGTTCTGTTTTAACGTACTTAGGACACCACCTACTAAACCCCCTACTAACGACAATAATGGCTTAGTCACGGAGCCAGACTGAGTGAGCGTCCCTCCCAGAGTGGAGACCGCCACCACGTCCCTCAAACAACAGCCCCCCATGAATCTGCCGACACTGACGACATTGACAGGACTCACCCCAAGCACGGAAGTGGAGGGTATCGAAACTGAGGTCACCATGAGAGCAGGGCATGAAAGGCCACAGACTTTGAGACTATTTTGTTTATATTGATGACAATGAAAGAGCAGGAGGATGACGATGATGATGACGATGTTGCTATGGAGGTCCATTTTGGTTTGGGACTGCGTGACAAGGCTGTACTCTACGCTTCCTGTCATAATGATATCCCGGCGTTAACCAGGCCCGAGAGATACAGACACTTGCAGTGTTGGTCAGGTAATTAGAGCAACACACCCAAAGACGCATCCTTGAAGTGGATGACACTCGACTGTGTGGTCCCATTCTCCCCATTTAAGCCCATAGCACACTCAACTCTGGGTAGGAGCCGGCCACGGGCCGAAAAACCCACCTCCGCTGGGATTCAAACCCGCGTCCTCCCAGCCGTCAGTCCGCGACGCTAACCACTTCGCCACGGCGGCTGGTCCTGGCTTGGATCTTTGTCATGAGGAATTTGGCCTTCATCTCTTGGAGGTGGTTCTTGACTGATGGGTCATTTTCTGCTTCCTGCCTTGCTTCTTTCATCTTGTCCTATAGCTCTTGCAGCTGGTTGTTCCAGTAGGGTTTGTACTTTTTTCTATCTCCTCATGGAATGGCATCGTGGGCTGCTAGCAGGATGCTGGTGTCCAGGTCTCTGACAGTGTTGTTGATGTCTCTACCTTGTACTTGGAGGTCCTCGGTGAGAATGTTGGTGCAGTGACTGACGAGTTTCTATTTTGCCTTCAGCAAGGGATCACTGGATGGCTGGCAATGTTCTTGTTGATGGCAAGAAACACTGGCCTGTGGTTGCTGCCTCCTAACTGCTTTCCAACTTCTGTGGTGATGTCTTTGTGGACATCTTCAGTAGTGAGAGCAAGAACTTGAGCGGAGGTGTTGTGGAGTAGAAGGTTGGGGTGTCACTTGGGGAGTTGATCAAGCAGGATGGTGTTGGTCTTGCCAGTCTACCACTTCTTCTCCATGTTGATCCATCTAGCTGTACCCCCAGCTCTGGGAGTGACTGTAAAAGTCACCTACTGCAATGAAGCATGTATGGGACTCCAGTAGCATTGAGGGACAGTGGTCAGTCATTCAGGCAGTAGAAATTCAGGATGTGCAGCTCTGAGACACTTTGGTCCAAATCATCTGGTCCTAGGCATCATCCATGTGGATGGCTGCTGTCGAACATGTTGTCTGCAAGCTCCTTGTCTATGTTGCTCTCATCTTGAACTGTCAGAGGTGCACACATACACACACACACACACACACACACACACACACAGAGGCTGCTTCAACGTCACCATGATCAGAGATTTAGATGAGGGATGTCATAAACAGGCCTGTTACGTGTTCACACACACACACATACACACATACGTGCGCACACATACACACACACACACACACACACATACACACATACGTGCGCACACATACACACACACACACACACACACACACACACACACACAGGTGGCATAGATGCCACCATGATCAAAGACTGAAATAAGTCATAAACAGACCTGTTATGTGGTGGACAGGCCTTTGTTGACTTCACCTATGTACTTCCGCAGAATGCACACACAAACACACACACACACACACATGCACACACGGAACATGCACACACACATATGTACACACACACACACACACACACACACACACGTGTTACTGCACTGTCAGCATGCGTGGTCCAGGAGTACTGACATGTCAGCCACTTGGTGTCAGCTGCGTGGCCATTGGTTCGGTCCATAGATGCCCATGGGCTCACCAGACTTTACAACAAAATATACAAATGTAAGGAAAAGTGGTGTAAAAGTGTATTAAAAATCACCTCAGGCAATATCATTCTCACATCACATGGGCCCAAATACAGCAGAATAGATAATCACATACTCTATAGTTAAAATATAAACCAAGGATCAGGCATCACAAAAATTACACACTAAAAAAAAAATCACAAATATATACAAATGAACATAAAGAGCATATCCAGAGATTATTCAAAGCTAGCATAAGTAGATGGAAAAGCTTCACTGAGAATAAAACTGTTTGAAAATATATTTTGAGTACTCTCTTGAATGCAGGTGTTGAGGTGTGATAGAGGTGTGAAGGGTAATGAATTCCGCTGTTTGTGTGCTACAAAAGAAACGGATTGTTTGGTGTAAATTTTTGTACAAATCTTAGGGATGCAGAGTATGTGCATGTCATGTAAAGAACGAAGTTGTTTGGATGGTGAATAGACAAAGTAAATCAGTAAGACAGGACAAGAATCAGTGAAGAAATTGCAGATGTGGTGTAGCATATATAGATAAGTCCACATTTTTGACATGTCTGTGACACTGACATTATCGTTGGTCATTAGTAATTATTTCTTTATTCCTCAGGGACAAAGCAGCTCTTTGGCAACAGACGGATGCTCTGGCTTATGAACACCGACGGAAGTCTGAAGGAAAATGGATGGACAGCAGCACTGTCACAAAGTGCATGCACTGTCAGGCTGACTTCTCTCTCTTCCTGAGAAAGGTTGGGCGTAGTTTGAGTGTGGGTGCGATGGGTTTGTGTGTGTGGGTGGTGGTGTTGATGGTGTGGGTGATTGTGTGAGTGTGAGAAAGAGAGATTAAGAGAGAGAGTGTGTGTATTTTTGCCCTTTTCAACTTCATGATCAGTTGTCTTTTTGTCCCATTAGCAACATTCTGTGTGTTGTACATTTGTGTTCATATATGTTCTTTCTTTTTCTTTTTAATTGATTCATATCTCTGTGTGTATATGTGTTTATGCTTGTGTGTGTGTTTCTGTGTGTGTGTGTGTATGTTCTCTGTGTGTTACTTTACAGTGTGTGTATGTGAGCATGTATACATATGTAGCCGCGTACCGAGTGGTTATTCAAGGGTACGGCACAAAAGACTTAACTAAATATGATTAATTGAAAGGATAGACAAGATCCCACGCACAGGCCAGGAACATATAGAGGCCAGTCACAAATGGGGTTTTCTATTGTTTTATTTACAATAGTTATAAACTAAAGGAGAAGAAATAAAGAAGAATAGAAGACAAGAACTAAGAGAAGAAGTAATGAGAAGAACTAAGAAGAAGTAATGAGAAGACAGTGCCTGGAATGACACAAACAAATGTCATAAGCACAACATGTTGGCACAAGTGAATAGTAAAGCACATGTATACATATTACATGGAAAGACTATCACTTGGGTTTGGGATACGCAACAACATAATGCATATGTGTGAAGACCAAACGCTGACATCAAATGACATTTCTAATACATTTAAATAGCGCAGTTAAAGTGATTGAAGTGATGCTGACTTGGTGAAAGTACACTGACGGTATAGATTTGGTAAAGCTTATACTGTGTCAAAGTGACTCAAATGAATCAGTTTATCATGTAGCACTATACAGGAGTAAGCCGTATAGGAGAGAGCATGACAACTAAATTACAGTTAACAGACTGATACAAGCAGGTGGTTTTAACCAATAACTGATATTAATCCAACACTATCTTGTAATCACAACAGCAGAATACTACACACATCTTAGAGTACTGAGCGCACTGTAGCAGTACAACTGATATTAGCATGAAAGATAATACCTGAATAACAAACAAGATAGAGAATCAGTGGCTTAGATATAATACTGGCAAACTGATAGACCAGATAGTAAGTGAAGAACCATCATGGCTTAACCATTAAGTGGTGAATGAACTTTATGCACTCACTAGAACATTCTGGAACAAACTATCTGTGTCCAGAGACGTCACTGACTGTGACGTTAAGAAGAATCAAATGGAATACTGCTCCGAACATATGACGACATGGTGATTTCTAGATCAATCATAGCCGATCTGTGACTAACATGTCAAAGCAATAACTGAACAAAGAATTAACTGAACATACTCATATGAACACAAGTACTGTGTCGAACAATACAATTTACAAATCAACACATTCTACCCACTAGTACTTACAGCGATACGTAGCGAGGTGTTAGCCGTTGTGAGAACATACACGACACACAATCACACTGCCCGTGACGCAGCAAGGAGAGAGAGCAGGCTCTGGTCAGATGACTGAACAGGTATGAAATGACCACTCATCACTCACTGTGCCAATTTATGCAAGTGAAGCGGACCGCAAAGGCCGTCACGTGTGCTGCAAACAGATCGACTCTAATGAAGCCAAATCTGACAAGAACTGTGTTTGTTTAAAGGTGTTCAGTGACAGATTTCTAAATGATTCCTGAACCGGTTTACGTCAGATAAGTTGCAAAAGAAAGAGCTCAACACCTACTTTATAATGAGTATAAAATGAAGTGTTGATTATTTAAGATAAATTTATAATCTTAATTTAAGTCACCTGAACAGGGTCAGTTTTAACAAGCTCGTCGTTGAAAATTACAAACTGCGTTAAATCGTTTTAAGGTAGGCAAACATAAATGGAATAGATTTAAAGATGGAATTGTGACGATTCTGCCAGTATATAATACTTGTAATTTACTGATCTGACAAAAGAGTTATTAATTAATTACGGTGGAACAGAAACACAAGTTTCTTCTCAGCCAATGACGTACCGCAATGCGACACTGGTCGAGCCGTCAGCAGGTGGTCTGGTGAGGACAAAATGATGTAAGCGGAGTGACGTCACATTCTGTGCAGGGGTTAGGAGGGAAAACGTCGTCTGCTGTAGCTTGTGCGTGAATAGTGTTGGAGCAAGCATAGTGCGCTTGGTCACACATATGTTGTTTTCATGTTACTGTGCACTGTCAGTTTGTCTGTGTGCTTGCATGAATGCATGCATGTCTACACACCACAGTGAATTAGATGCCTGTGCATGTGTACAGCATCACTGTCGACTGTGTGGAAGGATATTCTGCTACAACTGCTCTGACAACTGGGTAGACTCCACATCCAGCAGGTGGGTTCTAGTAATTGTTGTTGCTGTTTGCTCCATTGTGTAATCAGACATACCTACCTTCCATTTTGTCTGTGTATTTTCCCCAGAAGGCCAACAGAAAAAAAATCCATGTTTTTCACAACTGACATAAAGGGGGTGAGTTTTTCTCATATAACAGAAATTTTACAAATATGGTCTTTTTAACCAGACATTTCCTGGATATCCACTATAGAATCAGTTTGCATTCAACTATGGGCCACAGTACTTGCTGAAGTTGACGAAGACACCATCTTGTCGAGCGAGCGAGTGAGAAGGGTGACTGTATGCTCACATGTATTGTGCTCAAACAAAGTCATTTTCAGCTACAATTAAAGTACAGGTGCACTTTTTGGTGACTGTAGAACAGAGCTGTGCTGTTTAGTTTCACACAAAATCGTTAACCTATGAACTACAAATGTTTAAACTTGCGGTACGCTGTATTGTACCACAGTAACAAAGCGTTGTGCGCATGAGGTATGCTATAGCATACTTAAGTGTAGAAAGAGTTAAAAGACAAAGCACTTTCGAAGAGAATGTATGCGGACCACTGCCTAAGGAAAAAATCAGCTTAAGTATTTTCTTAATTGTGTGACAAGCTCAAAGTTGCAAGAAATAGTATTCCCAGACGTGGGATTGTGACTAGGCATTACTGATGATTTTTGTTTGTCCCCAAATTAAAAAGTCTGTGTACTGATGGTAAGATTCTGCAGTGGACATGTCTGTATAATGATGATGTCCATCATGAAAAGCAGGAAGCAGTTCAGAAAAAAAAAGTTTTTGTCATTAGACAGTACAAAGCACAACTTCATTTGAAATGTTGTAGTTTGTATACATTGTAAGAATATACACATACACATATTGACATACTGATCTTGTGTCATGTGGTACAATTTTAAACGTTCAATGACCGACAGGAACAGTATCATTCTTATACTACTTTAGAGTTTGTGGGCCGAGCTCTCATATTCACTTACATGTGTGATGTGATTTTATGTGCATGACTGCTTTTACTCTACCATGTAGCCAGCTGTTCTCTGTTTTTGAGTGTGTGCAAGCTGGGCAAGTTCTTGTTTCTATAACCCATGGAACACTGAAATGGGATTTTTTTAGCATGCACATTTATCTTCAGAATGCACAGGGAGGAGGGGAGGGGGTGGGTCGGGGTCAGTCACTAGCAGGCTTGCACATCTGTTGATCTGTGAGGTAGGAACCATTTCCAACTCAGTCCACTTGGCATCGTAACCAGGATTGAAAGCCAGGATTGAAATCCAGGATCTCCCATGTAAAATATCCCACGCTTTAACTACTGAGCTGTCGCACCCATCTACATGACCCTAAAACACAGTCTCTCTCTCTCTCTCTCTCTCTCTCTCTCTCTCTCTCTCTCTCTCCAATATTATTAGAACTGGGGTTTTGCCAGTAAATGGTTCCTCCCTCAGAAGAATCTTCAGTGAAAATGCTTATTTCCTATGTCATATCTGTGAGATAATTGAAGACGAATACCATTCCTTCACATTTGACCACTTTGTCATGAAGCAAGAGACAAAAAACTGATACAAAGTAATCAGTCACACTCTGATATACTACATTATGGACGAGCTGTACTTGTTCATATACTATCCATGCACATTTTGAATACGGTTTGACAAAGGTAGATTGCAACTGCAAGACTGTAAATCAGTCAGAACAGAAATGTATACATGTGGGCTCTGATTTTTGACACCTCTGTGAAGGAATAATTGTGTCAACAGTATGGTTTCATTTTCAATTTGTATGTACACCTTTACACCTTACACCAGTTTCTAAGGGCTGATGGCTTAGAGAAATGAATCTTGTTTTCTTTTGGAGGAAGATGGCTGAATGGTTAAGATGCTTCTTTGCCAAAACAGTGTCTGAGAGGGTCTGGGTTTGAATCCTGGTCTAGCCCTTTTTCTCATGTTTGACTGGAAAATCAAACTGAGCGTCTAATACTTTGTGTATGTGTGTGTGTGTGTGTGTGTGTGTGTGTGCGCGCGCGCAAGTTCTCATATTGATAGACATGTGTATGTGTCCTAAATTCTACTGTATCTGTGTTTGTGTATGATTTTTGTGTACTACCCCCCCCCCCACCCCCCTCCCAGTATTCCTTGTGACCCCTGTACACTTGGTAATAAAGACATATTCTATTTGGATGGAATGATAAACTGAGGTCCCATATGCAGCAAGTACTTTGTACCCTGAAAAAGAACCAATGGCAACATTAGTGCTGTCCCCTGGCAAAATTCTGTAGAACTCCACTCTGATAGGTGTACAGATATATATGCAGGCACTCAAGAAATAACTAGTGCATTGAATTAAGCTGCTGGTCAGGCATCTGCTTAGCAGATGTGGTGTAGCATATATGGATTTGTCTGAACACAGGGACACCTTTCAGAAATGAAAACTTGTTGTTTTCTCTGACATAACCCACACTGACCCTGCTCCGTGTGACAGTCGCAAGGCACGGGCCTGTGGTCAGTGCTACACAGACCTGCAGAACCTGGATGCCAGCATTGCCAAAGCCTCGCTGCTGCCTGACGATAGCGACGATGACAGTGGCAATGTCGGCAGCGATGCTGCTTCCTTGCACAGATCTCAGACTGAAAGCCAGTCGCAGTCCAGTCTGTTTCAAGCATCAACTCCAAAGGATTCAGCACAAGCTGGTGAGATGGTTTGTTTGGAATCCATGATAGATATATATACGTTTTATGACTCATAATTCATCCATGACTTAGGTCTTCCTGGTTATGGAAGCTAGACAGATATATAGATAGATATTTTATTACACATAGACAGATAGATATTTTATGACACATAATTCATCCATGATTATATATATATACATATATTTGTATTTGTATATATATTTTATGACCCATAATTCATCCATGAATTCCAGGTAATGGAAATGACCACAGTTCACCTGTATCTTTCGGAGAAGATGTATATGCGAGCAGAACATCTAACAGGTAAGATTTGATGTGTATTCCCTATTTGGCTCCAATTTTGTTTTTTTCTTCCACCTTCCCTTCCAACACCCACTTTATTCTTTTGTAATTCAGCCCCACCTTCATTTTGAAAGCAATCATCATCTCAGTCCTTGTACAAATTGTGTTTGTATATGTATTTGTATTTCTTTTTATCACAACAGATTTCTCTGTGTGAAATTCAGGCTGCTCTCCCCAGGGAGGGCGAGTCGCTGACACCACCCATTTTTTTGTATTTTTTCCTGCGTGCAGTTTTTTTTGTTTTTCCTATCAAAGTGGATTTTTCTACAGAATTTTGTCAGGAACAACCCTTTTGTTGCCATGGGTTCTTTTACCTGCGCTAAGTGCATGCTGCAAACGGGACCTCAGTTTATTGTCTCATCTGAATGACTATATGTATTGACTTCCCAATCAAATTAACATTGTCATTATCTTTGTTTCTGAGTTGCAACTGTTATTTTATTCTGTACTAGTTTGTATTTTGTTAGAATGCTGAAGTCACTACTCAGTTGCCAAAGAGTATTTGTTGCAGTACAGAATGTCACAACGTACAAAATGTCACAATTGCTACATTCTGTACAGTGTTCGCAGTAAAAAATGTCACAGTGGTACAAAATTTCGCAATTATGACATCTTGTGCCAGTGTGCGTGGCACAAAATGTCACAGTGATACAATTTATCACATTTGTGACATTTTGTTCCACATTGTCATATATTTATGCTGACTGCGATATAATTTGTCACCCATTAATTAATGGTTTTCTGTCGGCTCTGACTAGTCAGTTATGTAAGGTACACTTTAGAACGTGAGTGAACAATGACCACTACCACACAGGCACATTATGGCCTAGTGGTTAAGATGTCCACCTGGGGAGTGGAAGCTCCTGATCTGATCCACGGCTGAGAAAAAACAATGACAGCACAGATCAGTGATGTAAACTTGCAAATTTTGACAGTTTGACAGCTTATTTGACTCTACTGAGTATTCCTGTTCCTTGTGCAATGCAGATGACCAAACTGTCTGGGCTTATTATCTTTTGGAAGGCAGATATTAATGCCTTGCCTCTGAGAGGTTTTCAGTCGTTCATTTTCATAGCCAGTATTAGCTGATCGAACCAAAAAGTACAAGATCTGCAAAGAAAAATTTGATAAATTCTACAGTAAAACCATCAGGACCTGGACTCTTTGTCATTTTGCATATTCCTCAATGCATCTGCTGCATCATTGCCATTAATTCTGTCACTGTCTTCAGCCAAGATCAAAGGGGCATCAGGCAGGAGTTGCTCAAGATCAATATCATTCACGTCTTTGTGACTATAAGTTTATCTAGAAATCTTCAGATAGGATTGCACATTGATATGAAATTACTTCCCTGTTATCCCTTTCTTAACCCCTAGGCTGTCTATATGACGAGATAACTCGTCATCAAAATATTCTGACTTTTCCCTGCTTTGCGTTCAGTTCGCTGACAAAAATGCTGGTAGCTTTAGCTTGGGGAATCTTTCTGGATTCTATTCATAGCTAGAAACCCCGTCTATGTCATGAGGCAGTCCTTTATTTGAACGTTTTGGTTGGGTTACTGTCCCAGTGTTTGCCTGGCTCCTCTCCTCGCTCGTTCAACAAAATGTCAGACTGACGCTGTGCTCAAGAGATGCGATCATAGCGAACTAAATCAACCAAGTTTTCTTTCTTTTGCTGATGCTCAGAAGGAATTGAAGTGTAAACTTGAAGAAGACAGTGATGAACATTTATAGGACGATTTGATAGAAAATAAAAGGAGCAACCAAGAGAGTGGCCAAGATACGACTCCAGTGAGTGATGCCGGTTGGGCAAACCTTAGCAGACGACAGAAAGTGACTGAATTATTAGCAAGACAGTGTTAGCGATATTCTTGGCACTCAGCCAACGCGGTCTGATGAGAACTGGATAAAGTGACCATGTGAGAGGGGTGAAGAGGAGGGGGGTGGAGACTGAGGGGGCGTGGCCTCTCATCCACATTATCACTTGGAGAAGTCACAATGCATTGTATATCTATCTCTTTTTAATTTTTTTATTGTGGTTGTTCTAGTATGATTTTGTGTATGCAGATATCCATTTGTCCAGAAAATATGATATTTTAGTGCAAATTACCTGACTAATGTTAGTAATGAACAAGTTGAAAATGTGACAAAAAACAAAAAACAACAACACTGATTTCAAAACAACAGCATGTCACTAAAAATATATAAAATGGGAAAACATCATATGTGTTTTGCGTTCTTTATTCCTTTACCTTTTAGAAAATATATACTTTTATGGGTCTTTCTCCAATAACAAACAGCACAGAATTTTTTGAAAATTTATACCTGTTTTGGGGGAAAAAACCCTGGCAAATAGAGTTCACTTAAATCTTATTTTCCTGGCAGCGAAAGGGTTAAAAAAAAAAACCTCAACTTATCAACAAAGTTTCTTTTCTCCAGATTACAGAAATATTTGCTATTCTTTCTCTACCTTGTAACCACCTAACTTTTGACCTCACCACTACTCCCTCCCTCTTTTCAGTCCTGAGTACCTGCAATTCATCTTAAAGTTCTTCAACCATAATCACTGAATGATGAGTGATATTCTTTTCTAAGAGTTGTATTTCTTTAATCAAGTATTCTTCCCTCACTGTCTCAGTTTTCTTTTTGTTTAATCAGTATGCAGTGGTTTCTCCCGTAATCCCCATCAGTTGGTCGCTACTCTGAAACTGTAAATCTTTACATGGGGTATATTCAGTTGCATCAAAGGCATAAACTGGCATTGCATATTGTTTTTTATTCCATGATAAGCCTTTTATTTCTGTCTACATAATATTTATCTTTAAGCAATGAGTTATTGAATTTTCAGTAAGGTTTATCTCTTTTAAATTGTTGACCAGTGTTGTCCAGTGTAATACATCTGTGCAAAAATTTAGTATCCATAACAATAAAGCTTCCACCAGGGTCTCTATATACTGTATGAAGTTTATACTTAAAATTGTTATTGAATAATATAGCGACGCCATTCTTCTTTGTATCAGAACCTGCCAGCCAGAGGTTATATCCCCAACTAGCTCTGATAAAATTTTCTTCAGATTTCTGGAAATTTGTTTCTTGCAAGAAGTCTGTATTAAAATGTTGGTTACAAAGGAAATCGAACACATCTCTCCTTTTATGGTTGTCATTTAATCCATTACAATTAAATATTTATATTTGAAAAGTATCTTTATCACTTGTCATAGTAAGAGTTTGTCTCAAATAGGTCCTTTTGTATTTTTAGCAAGGCAACAAGTTTCAAATAATGTTTGTTGGACGATGTTATCATGCAGGTCAAGCTTTGAAGAAGTATTTTTAATTTCAAAGAAAAATGTTTTCCTTCATATAAAATCAGCCAGTGATGTCTCTATTTACCAGGAGTGACACTCACACAAGCATGTAAACAAAAACAGGATAGCACAGAAAAACAGCAGTCACATTCAACATATTCAACATCATCATGGAATATAGCCAAATAAACATAAACACACACACACACACAAAACAACAACAACAAAAAAAGCAATAACACCAAAAGCTATGAGTCGAGTGCAAACCCATGGCAAAGCAACTGCAGAAGTCTGCCATTTATGTCTGTGAAAAATTAGGTAAAAAATTGAATTTTGATTATTTTTCCCGTTTACGAGTACCAGCTCAAACAACAGCATACACACTGAATCACATTCATACATCCAAGAGGAGCGTTTGTGTGTATTTGTATGCATACTTGTGCATGTGTATGTGTGGGCGCGTGTGCGAGCGCATATACATTGTGTGTGTGCACGCAAGTGTGCATGGGTGTCCACTTATGTGCATGCATGTGGATGTGTGGGTCTGAGCATGTGCTTGTGTTTCAGTATAATTCTCTTGCAAAAAAGAAATAGTATAAAAGGATAGGACAAAATACACTACTGAAGAAAAAGGACCGAGAAAAATCATTATGTCATTTGCAAGAAGTTTCCAGACCATCAAAGTGGATGCCAAAGACGCTGACTACAGGACAACATCTCTACACCATCCGAACATCCGGCAGTGGGTGCATTTCGTAGAAAAGATATTATATTACCATATCGACAAGAATCCAACATATTATTAAAAGTAAGGAAAAACAACAAAAGACAACTCTCTCCTGAATATTTCTGTACCCTATTAAATAACCACCTTGGTGGCCTTGGGGTTAAGGTGTCCGCCTCGAGAGTGGTAGGTCACGGGTCAAACTAAACTAAAGACTTAAAAATAGGCAATCTAGTAGTTGTCCTGCTGGGTGCCTGGCACTAAAGGAAACATTGTTAGGACTGGTCGGCCTGGTGTCAGTATAATGTGACTGGGTGGGATGAGTTGGCTGGATCTGCTTCACCATCCTTGAGTGGGGGCTCTCTCCATCTAAGCATACCCGTGGTGAGATTACCTTGTTGCGGAAAGGGACGTTAAACCTCAATCAACAAGCAAACAAACCTTATTCAATGCAGATGACCTCTGACCAGCGGTAATCTCCATTGCACAAAGTACAGAAGTACTCGGGATACCCAAATAAGTTGTTAAATAGTCAAAATCTGCAAATTTGTCAAACTGACCACTTGTGAGTGGCACTGGCCACTGGTCATATGTATTATTGAAGGCATAAAAAAATTCTCTGAAGACAGTAATAAGCTGTTAAAGAGTCAGAATCTGACATTTTAGGTCAAAGGGATCACTGGTCTGTCATTGACTACTGGTCATCTGCATTGTACAAGGTGCAGTAGTACACAGGAGACACTAAAAAGCTGTTTAATAGTCAAAACCCTCGATTTACATCAAAGTGACCATTAGTCAATGGCACTAACCACTGGTCATCTGCATTATACAAGGTGCAGAAATTTTCTTGTGACAGAATTAAGCTGTTAAAATTTGAATTTTTAAGTCAAAGTGCATTGTCACTGACCACCAGTCATCTGCATCATACATGGTACAGTAGCACTCATGACACACCACTAAGCTGTTAAATAGTCAAAATCTGCAATTTATGTCAAAGTGATCTCTTACCTATGCTAGGATACCAGTTTTAAAGTCTTTGGTTTAACTCAGCTTGGGATCAAACTCGGGAGCTTCCCTCCCCAGGCGGACACCTCAGCCACTAGGTCATGTGTGTCTGTGTGGTAGTGGTCATTGTATACTCATCTCTTCAACTGTACTTTACACAACTGAGGAGTCAGACCCGACGGAAAACAGTCTATTCATGTGTGACAAATTGTACTGCAGTTGACATAAATATATGAAAATGTGGAACAAAATGTCACAAATGTGACAAATTGTAATGCTGTGACATTTTATACTGCGCCCACCGGTTGCGACATTTTGTAGCGTTGCGCACTTTGAACACGGTACAAACTGCCACAATTGTGACATTTTGTACAGTTGTGACATTTTGTACCACAGCAAGTGTTGTTAAATAAGTTGAATGTTTTCAATTCTACAAAGCATGTGTGTATATAATCACAGCCATTTCAACACTTGTTTATGTTATGTGGAAACAACAGGCATTTTGTTGATAACAAAAACAGTACATTCTGTGTGTCAGATTGTGATGATTTTTTTTTTTTTTTTTTTTTTTTTTTTTAGAAGATAATTGAATTGGAACTTTGTCCATGAAGAGAGACAACAGAAGTGCTGTTTATTTTACCAAAATGTAAAGAACACAGTTAATCTGTGTCAACAACATTTTCAAAAATATTATTTTATGGTGAAATCTAGAAGAAAAAAAAAATGTTGAGCTGAGATTGTTGGTCATCTTTTTTTCTGGTTGGTCTTTGTCATTGCGCTACAGATCCTGTCTTCTTCTTTCTTCGTTAACGTGAGAAGCCTCAGTATCATTATTCATGCAAGATGTATACCTTCCACTTAACCTTTCCACCTTGTGCACACCACCCTCACCTCACACCACCACCACCACCACCCACCTTGCTTCTCGTCTGGCAGCAGCCCCGAATCTCCCAACCTGACCGCCACTTCCACCCCCTTTGTCTCCCCCTCTGCTGCGGTCAGTGACGCCAGTGTGGGGGAGAGCACCTCCCAGGATTGCACTTTTCAGGTCATCACGCAGGAGGAGGTCACCAAGTCTATTGCCGCCTATGACGATGACTCGGCAGGCCCTCAGTCACTCATCGACATGCCCAAGTAGGTGATAAAGAGTCAGGCGTTTTTGGTTGTTTTTTGGGGGGAGAGGGGGAGATGTGGAGTTGTTTTTTGTGGGGAGGGGGGGAGAGGTGTAGAGAGCTTCATTGTGTCATGCCTCAGTTGGTGATTTGGTCCTTTTGAAAGTATGGTTTGGAGGGAGGGGATGGGCAAGGAAGATAGGAGAGGAGAGAAAGAGATACCCAAGTAGGTCATAAGAGTTGTTTTTCAGGAGGAAAGTAAGAATTTTGCCCAAGTGGGTAATTTTGGTCATTTTTGAGATCAGGGATTGTGCTCAAGTTGGTGACAAGGTCATTTTGGGAGAGAGCAGAACATGCCCAAGTAGGTGATGGGAATTTTGTGTTTATGTGCATGTGTCACTATCACTGGTCCCAAACCATGGTTTCATTGTGGGGTCGCTACATTGCTGAATGCATTACCGACATTCTCCTTTTCTGGTGGTTGTGGAATTTGGCCTTAGTTTTGGCAAGGCTCTACTCTGTCCACTCAGTGATGTTGTCTGCTCACTTCTTGCACTGTCTGTCTCATCTCTTTTCCCCCTGCACTGTTTCCAATAGGATGGTCTTGGAGAGCCTGTTGGATATTATCAAGTGGCCATACCATCTCATTTTCCTTTTTTCCACTGTGGTCAGTAGGTCTTCATACCAACCAGCTGATGGTTTTTCTTATTTCTTCGGTATGTGGTCTTTGTAGCAGATACCAAGGAGTCTCCTGAAGCATCTCATTTCCACTGCTCGGCTCCTTCTCTGAAGCCCTGGAGTGAGAATCCAGGACTCACATGCATACAGGAAAATAGAGAGAACTAGCACATGCAGTAGCTTCAGCTTTGTTCTGAGACTGATGTTCTTGTCTCTCCACATGGGCTTCAGTCTTGCCAGTGCTTTTGCAGTTTGTGCAGCTCTTGCCAGTATTTCAGTTTTGGACCCTTCTTCACTGCTAATGGCATCAAGTTATTTAAACTACTTGAACTGTCTTGGAGCTGTTTGTAAAATCCCCTTGCTTGTTTGTCATCATAGTCTGAGGTTGGAGCATAGACTTGTCTGATGGATATTGGGCTACTGGTATCCAAGGACAGAGTTCTTGATGTCCTTGTTGACAAGGAAGCCTACTCCATTGATGTGCTTGTTCATGACTCCTCTATACTAGAGAACATTAAAAAAAATTTAAAAGTTAAACAACTGCAGAAGAGTGAAACGGCAACAATTCCTGCACAGTTCTTGGGGTGCAAACAACAAGTTTTTTGTCAGCTTTAGGGGGACTTTACCTCCCAAACCCTCCAGTGTTGCCTATGGACCCTGGCGATAGTGAGCAGTTTTTGTTTCAGTCCTTCTCACATCCCTGCAAGTAGGGAACTGGGTCAGTTGGGGAGAGAGTGAGGATCATGCCAAAGTAGGTGATTGGATCAGGAGAGAGCAGGAGTCATGTCCAAATAGGTGATTGGGTCATTTTTGGGTAAGAGCAAGGATTTGTGATATGTTACCATTTAGGCCATAACTGGTGTACCCAAAGTAGGTGATGGCTTTAATTCATTTTTGGAAAGCAAGACATGCCCAAGTAGTGCAAGAAATTCCCTCTTTTCTTTCACTTTGTTTCTGGCCTTTTCCTTTTATGTCTCTTGTCTTTTTTTTCTGATTTTCTGCTTTGCAGAAGGTTTTTTTTTCTAGAAAGATGAATATTTCTTGTCTCTTTCTGGACTTGATACTTTGGCATTTTAAGTATGTTGTATTCTTTTTTGTGTCTTAGACGTGTGAGTTGCCCAACTGGAAATTTTGGTTTTGTATGCCTATTATTTTATATAATTTTGTGTATTATCATAATTATGCTGATGTTCAGGTAAGATTTTTTCTTAATCCTCTGGCAAAAAATTTATGGAATGGTCATCATCAGAGACCTGCTTGGTTCATGTGCATGAATGTCACTGTACGTATGCATAATTTTCTTTTCCAGATAAGTTTTTTTTTCAGTTTCTAAAGGATCAGTCTTTTCAACCCTGATAATTATGGTAATGTGTTGGTGGTTGGCCTGTAAGCAGGAAAGACAAACAAAGATATACCCTGTTCTCTTCTCTCCTCACTGGTGATGATGGTAAACTCTTGCTCCCTTTCCTCCTTATCACCACAATGCCTCCCCCCACCCCCATCCCCACCCCAAATCCCCCTCAGCAGCACACACATGCTTTTTCTCTTCCTCCTCCTCCTCCACCATTCCTCATATTTCTTCCCTTTCTCCTTTATCCTATATGCTAATCCCACTTCCTTGTTTTTATTTACAGTGTTGACTGTTGACAGGACAGATGGGAAAGAGGGGGGATATATATGCCTACTGTTCTGGAAAAGCTGTGTATGTTAACTCTTTCGTTCCTGATTTTCTATGAGCCATTACTTCCCCTTGTTCCCAGATTTCCTATGACAAGAATGTTCCCTTCATTCCTGGATTTAGAGAAGAGAAAGAAAGTATGTTACATGGTACTTACTTCAGACTTGCGGCAACGCAATTCATTACAGTACACACACAAATTGACATTTACTGTTGTGTACAGAATTGATATGAGAAGTTGTCTGTGACCCTGTTTACAATTCTACGGTGACATCTCTGGTGACACTCAGGTGTAAAACGGATTTTGGGGCAAACACAACACATACAACTATGTACCACATGCAGGATAGTATTTTGCTTGCAGAGTTGCTGATTATGAAGGTGACTCACATGCATCTTAGTGTGACAGTATACTGGTCATATCCATGAAAAACTATCACAGTTGTCACTGCTATTGTCTTTACCACAAGAATGATTCAAAGTTTTTGTTTGTCTCAAAGAGAATATCTCTTTCACTACACAAGCAGTCACTGAGCCAGAATCAGAACATCATTTACACAGTTCTTGCACATAAACAATTCACAAATGAAACTTTCTCTCATACACATGTCCACGTCACAGTCATCACACCATATGTCACTCAAAGGTGACATGTGTATGATATACTTTGAAGCAGTCATGTAACTGCAAATATACACTACATTTTTCACATTTGTACTGTACTTTTTGAACTTTTCTTTACCCATTGTATGTGCTTCTGTAGTAGCAGCTAATTGCACTCGCTCCTTATCATTCAGTTGTAACAGATCAAAATCATAATCTGATAAAGTGTTTAAAACTCATTAGAAAACTGGTCAGAGTACAAATTTTCCACACAATCCTTTTTTTGACTCACTTGTGTAAACAAAGTGAGTCTGTTTTAACCCGGTGTTCGGTTGTGTGTGTCTGTGTCTGTGTGTCCGTGGTAAACTTTAACATTGCCATTTTCTCTGCAAATACTTTGTCAGTTGACACCAAATTAGGCATAAAAATAGGAAAAATTCAGTTCTTTCCAGTCATCTTGTTTAAAACAATATTGCACCTCTGGGATGGGCACAAAAAAACAAAACAAAAAAAGAAGCCTAATTATATGCAAACTGCATTTACTGTTATATTTATATATTTTTTTATTCTCTAAACTTGACACTTTGATCTGATATTCTGACACAACAACAAGAGCAGTCACATATTATCATTTTTTGTTCAAACAGAAACTTCTTTTGCTAATCCTATATTCAATGGACAATACACGATAAAATGTGATGGAAAGTTGGAGAAGGAGACTGTTAAATATTTATTCAGAGAAAGATTTGTGAACGCCTCATCACTTACTGGATTATGCCCCAAACTGCCATAAAAATATCCACAGAATCAGTCAGAATTCACAGTTAAAAATTGTAAACCATGCGAGTTAATACCCTTGAACTGATCACGATGAAACGAAAAAATTTCCAGTCTTGACTTTTCTCAAAATGAAATCTTTTTCACTTCTTACGATGTTTAGAAGTACTTGTACTTGGCTCTACATGTTATTAATTTAACAAAATATTAAATTTTCATATCAACTTTAAAACTATAAAACTAGAATGAACATAAAAGAGAAATTGAATTGACCGTGTCATACTACATTCACGGCGGGTGTAACTAAACTTGTACATCTATCTAGATCTAGTGAAAACGGCAAAATGTTGCAGTGTGATTGCGGCGATAGCCATTAAAAAGAATTTTTTTAATTGCCCTTACAGATTTTTTGAATGCCCAAAATACACCAGAATAATATGATTTAAACAGCGTTCTCACTGCGAATACCGCAATTGATTTATCGCCCTTTAAAAAAGTATGTTCAAATGTTAAATTTTAGAACGTCAGTTAAGGAGCCACGATAGTGTAATGGATAAGGCAGTTTCTTCTCACCTGAACACGCGGGGTTCGAATCTGGTTCGGACTTTCTTTTTTTTCTTTTTTTTTTTTTAAACTTGAAGCTTTACAATAACAAATAACAGAACACATTTTAACGATTAGATTTTTTTTTTCAAGTGTATCATAAGTGAGTCTTGAAGGCCTTGCCTCTCTTGTTGTGTGTGTGTGTGTGTGTGTGTGTGTGTCCATGTCTGCACAGCACATCAGCAAGAATATAGAGGCAGCCCTTTTCCCACTGCCTAGGGAGGGGTAGCAGGTGTCTGATATACATTCCACTCATAAACACTGCCCCACTAGTGACCTGGTCAGGGATAGATGACCTGGTCAAGGATAGATGACGCATGCTGATGACACAACTCACATGAAGTTCAAAGCATTTACAGCGAGAACCGATTTTCTGTGTGAGAACATATTTTCAGCGTTGTTGGAAGGAAAGGGGAATTAATTCTGTGCTGTATGATTTTCCAGGATATAGGAATGAAGAGTAAGATTCCTGTAAAGTGGAAAATTATGCTGCAGGGATGAAAGAGTCAGGAAAACTATATAGACTGATGACAGTTCCTAAAGTTACAGCTGATGTGAGGCTTCCCTCAAGATTAACCATGGGTAGTGCATCCTATCTTTCATTTTGGCTACAGCTGCAGATCCTGTAGACACAGAAAGACAAGCAAACACAATGGGAATCAGTAACTCAAACAGTGTGTGCATGTTCATAAGTCCATGACCTGCTGAGGAAGAGCTGAAGTTAAGCACGCTCAGCTGAAAAGTTGGCTAGCTGTCAGAAACAAATGTATGAGACTGATGAAGAAGATGGGCGAATCTCACAAAAAAAAGAAGAAAAAAACAAAATAACAACAAAACACCCCAATAAATAGCACTGCAAGACTTTCAGGAAAGGATACAGTGAACAGTGACCATATGATTCAAAAAAGGACAGAAAGAAAACCCCAAACACATCACATATGTATAATAATAATGTGTTCCACCTGAAACTTCTTGGAACTTTCATCTTGTGTGTAATGTTTACATCATCTGTTCCTGAAGGTAAGATTTTGGGAAAGACGTATTGCACCATGGAGCTTAAACAGCGTATGTAAGGGTTGAATTCTTTGATCCAGGAGTCACATTTCTTGCATTGGACAAGGCTTTTCTGATAAGCCAATGTTCCAAAGCACTCTTTTACAATTATAACTTACCATAACATACAACATTATATTATGTTTATTCTCCTTTCTTCATGGAAAGTTAATTGTAAAATGTCCACTATTTGTGTGTGTGTGTCATAATCATTTTCTCAGGTGCAGATGTGCTGCATGCCTCTGTGTATATGTGTGTGTGTGTTATCATAGGTATGTGTGGTTTTATTTACACGTCTTTGTTTAGTCTTAGTATGTTTGCACCCAGTATTAGAGAAAAATCTGTCTTTGTACATTACATCAAAATGAGCATGTTTTAATTCGTTATAGAATCACTAACAGGTTTTCTTATGATGCTATAACGAGAAAAATGATCTCCACCTTTTCTGCCCCCACACCCCCCATGCCCCCCTCTCCCAGCATGTCGTCCAGTATGTTGCTGTCAGCGGAAGACCTGGCTAGTGGGGAGATCAATACGCAGAGCGAGACATGGATCAAACCTGGTCGTAGCTTTGCCGTGCCCATCTCCATCAGTACTCCCGACACTGTGGTCACTTGGCAGTTCACCGTACAACCCAAGGTTTATACTTTAAGCATTTCATATCAAATGGAATAGTTGTCTGCCAGTTGCAGACACTGTTACCTAGTTATAATCTTGCTTGCAAACCTGAAGCCATAGCACATGATAGTCTTTATGGAATTTAAAAAAAAAAAAAATCCACTAAACTGCTGTTGTAATATTTCTTATTGTAAACCTTTATTTGCTTATCACGTAAAAATAACATATTATTCTGTGCTATCTCATGACAGAAGCAATGATTCATGTTTTTTTAGTTTGCTTTGATTATCACCAGTGACTTAAGTTTCATTGTTACTATTGTTGTTTTTACTATTGTTATTAGTATTATCATCATCATTATCTTTTTTTTCTTTTTTTCTTTTTTTGCTGCCCCATCATCTGCACCATTTCAGTGGCATTACTCCCACGCCGCTCATTCTCCCAATACATGGCCACACCTGGGTTTGTCTGTCACAGTCCCAGTGTCGGCAGTCTGCAGGGAACCATGGATGTTAGGTTGTCAGGAGGCCACACATTAGAGGAGACCCTGCACTGCTGCTGAGTCACTTCGATGGTGTTCAGTTGTTCCTGTTCGTACTTAGGACACCACCTACTAAGTCCCCTGCTGAGGACAATAATGGCTTAGTTGTGGAGCCAGACTGAGTGTCCCTCCCAAAGTGGAAACGGCCACCACATCCCTACAACAACTGCCCCCCATGAATCTGCCAACACTGAAGACATTGACAGGACTCACCAAAAGCATGGAAGTGGAGGAGTATTGAAACTGAGGTCATCATGAGAGCAGGGCAGTAAACGCCACAAAATTTGGGACTTTTTGTTCATATCAATGAAGCAGGAGGAGGAGGAGGAGAACAGTGATGATGCTGCTGCTGTGGAGGTCCATTTATTATCATAATCATTATCATTAACATTGATTGATATTGTTAATCAAACTTTGGATATCAATTAATCAACATAAATTGATATTGATTCATAAATCAGCAAAACAAAATTTATTAATTCGTACCTGTTGAAAATACCAAATTATGTTTCTGTTGGATCATCCTACTACTTTGTCATATATGTGTCTTTTTTGCCAGAAAAAAAGGTTTACCTTTACCTTCACCACTTAGGTATAATTTATACCTTTTCTGAATCATAGTCATGACACTTAGGCGTTGTGGTCACCTGTGAGCAAATCTTGATTTTGTTACCGTTTGAAATAGGAATTTCGAAAGTTGATTTTTGTTATTAATTTCCAGTTGTGTGTTTTGCATTAGCATTCATTACACACAGCAGCTCTGAGTATCATTTTCATTTATGGTGAATGAGACACCATTTTCTTGGTCGGAAAACCATAGCAGTTCAGATTTCTAGATAAAGACAGCGTTCTGTCACAAAAGAAAGTGCCATATGTAGAACATGTACTCTTATGCTATTTCATGCATGATTGGATTTACCCATCATTACTGTGTTTAGACCTGAGATTACTTTTTTTGGCAATGCCAGTTATTATTAACAAAGTTTTGGGGTAAATAGGTTTGGAACAGTGGGAGGGAGGGAAAAAGATATGGCTATTGGTGCTGAACAACAAATAACATCAATAAAACACATATGGTACAGCTATAGTAGTAATTCTGATAATAACAGTAAGAGTAATTTTTGACTCACTTGTGTAAACAAAGTGAGTCTATGTTTTAACCCGGTGTTCGGTTGTCTGTGTGTGTGTGTGTGTGTGTGTGTTATGTGTGTGTGTCCGTGGTAAACTTTAACATTGCCATTTTCTCTGCAAATACTTTGTCAGTTGACACCAAATTTGGCATAAAAATAGGAAAAATTCAGTTCTTTCCAGTCATCTTGTTTAAAACAATATTGCACCTCTGGGATGGGCACAAAAAAAATTATAAAAAAAGAAGCCAAATTATATGCAAACTGAATTTACTGTTATATTTATATTTTTTTAATTCTCTAAACTTGGCACTTTGATCTGATATTCTGACTCAACAACAAGAGCAGTCATTTTTATCATTTTTTGTTCAAACAGGAACTTCTTTTGCTAAGCATGGAAGTTATATTTATTTTGCATGTCTTTGGTGCAGATAGTAAAAAAGGGAAATTAATCTGTAATTAATGCTAGGGGGCTTAATTTGCTTTAAACTGATCTTTCTCATCTTAAACATTACATTTTGAAATTATACTCAATACATAAAAAGTTTGTGTGTTTTACTTACAGTGTACAGGGCTTTCACTATGTTCATTCGTCCAAGTGGTCTTTTTGGGAAAATAATAAAATCAATATGACAAGTAGACTCTATAGATCCATTGGCTGAGCCCTGAAGGTCATGGGCAAAAATCAATTGCATACACATATTTATACATATTCAAAGCGATGCTCATATTCTTCGCGAACGCGAACGACGCCATTTTGTTTCAAGTTGTTGACCTGCCCGTTCAATCCTGTATTAAATCGACAATACAGGATAACATGTGGTGGAAAGTTGGAGAAGGAGACCGTTAAATATTTATTCAGAGAAAGATTTGTGAATGCCTCATCACTTACTGGATTATGGTCCAAACTGCCATAAAAATATCCACAGAATCAGTCGGAATTCACAGTTAAAAATAATAGACCATGCAAGTTAATACCCTTGAATTGGTGAGACGTAACAATTTCCAGTCTTGACTTTTCTCAAAATGAAGTCCTTTTCACTTCATACGACATTTAGAAGTACTTGTACTTGGCTCTACATGTTATTAGTTTAACAAAATACTCAATTTTCATATCAACTTTAAAACTATAAAACTAGAATTAACATAATAGAGAAATTGAATCGACTGTGTCAAGCGGGTGTAACTAAACTTGTACATCTATCTTAATCCAGAGAAAACGGCTAAATGTTGCCATGTGATTGCGGCGATAGCCACGTCTCCTTTACCGCGGACTTAAAAAGAATTTTTAATTGCCCTTAAAGATTTTTTGAATGCCCAAGATACACCAGAATAATATGATTTAAACAGCGTTCTCACTGTGAATACTGCAATCGATTTATCGCCCTTTAAAAAAGCCTGTTTAAATGTTATATTTTTTAACGTCAGTTAAAACGCCACGATAGTGTAATGGGTAAGACAGTTTCTTCTCATCCGAACACCCAGGGTTCGAATCTGCCATTAGGACTTTTTTTTCTTTTTCTTTTAACCCGAAGCTTTATAATAACAAATACAGAACACATTTTAACGATTAGATTTTTTAAAAGTGTATCACAAGTGAGTCTTAAAGGCCTTGCCTCTCTTGTTAAAACATGTTTTAATGTTACGAGCAAGAGTCTGTGTGTGTGTGTGTGTATGTATGAGTGGGCCGTTTTTATCCTGCCATGCAGGCAACCATACTTCGTTAGGGGAGAATGCATGCTGGTTGGCTCTTGTTTCTGTAAACCAAATGCTGACATGGATTTCAGGATCTTTAAAGTGCATATTTGATTTTCAGCTTGCATGTACACACATGAAGAGGGGCCAGGCACATCTGTTAATCTGTATACAGTCTTCATCCTTACCAGGTGTCATGGCGGGGATCCAAACCCAGGACCCTTTGATTGGAAATCTAGCACTTTTACCACTTAGCTGTTGCATATGTCAGATAGTGTCAACTCATTCTTCACCAAATAACTTAAAACTTAGTGGACAAAAAGTCAAGAGGAGATTCATAGTTTTGATTCCGAAATTATTTGAAAAGCTTGCTATAGGCCTGATGGTTCTCAGCTCATTTTTCACAGAAGAACTAAAAACTTATTAGATAAAAATCAAACAGGAGTTTCTCAGTTTTGAATCTGAAATTATTTGAAAAGCTAGCTGTTACTGGCATGATGGTTCTGTTCTCTCACTCCATGCGGTACATTGTGACTGTGGGCGGACAGGACATAGAGTTCAGCATCACCTATCACCATGACAGCCAGCAGCCAGTGAGTCAGGCGGAAGTGGTGGTGGTGCCCAAACGCTGCAACTCAGTTAAAGAACCCATCCAGGGAGAGCTGACGGCCAGACAGGCCGGCGTCTACACTCTGGTCTTTGACAACTCCTACTCCAGGTGAGGGTTCTTGGCAGAATCAGTCAGCTGTTGGACTTCTGATTCAGTGTTCACCAGTGATCAAGGTTCATTGCCGTGTTTTGGTATGGTCTTGTGTCCTTGGGAAAGGCACTTGACTCCGATTTCCTTTCTACAACCAGTTGTGAATAGGTACCAGACAGGGAAGGTTAAAACAACAGAAGATTGGGCTCTGCCTTCTTACGCCAAACCTAGACACAGTGGTCATGAAATGACCATCCTGATGGCTGTGAAACACCATGGGACCTTTAACCCATTTAAAAAATAGAATAGAGATGAGATTGATTAATCGATTGATTGATATTTTGATTGATATTGATGCTTATATAATGTTTATTCTTGGTCAGAGGCCTATTCAGTCAGGCTTCAGTCACACACACACACACACACATGTTAGAGATGAGGCACCATGGCACAGTAATGTATTGTATTACTTCTTTGTCACAACAGATTTATCTGTGTGAAATTCAGGCTGCTGCCCCAGGCAGAGCGAACTGCCAGAGTGCACTGCCACCCTTTTCTTTTTCTGTCTGCTGGTGTATTTCTTTTTATCTTGAAAGTGGATTTTTCTAGAGAATTTTGCCAGGTACAAGCATTTTGTTGTGCTCAGTGCATGCTGTACACAAGATATCGTTTATCATCTCTTCTGAAAGAATAGCACCAAGACCACCACTCAAGGTCTTGTGGATGGGGAAGTAAAAATTTTGGTCTGTTTGGGACTCAAATCAGAGGACACTTCATTTCTTGTCTGGCACATTACCAGTAACTTGACCTCCACTCCAGGCCTTGGATTTCTGATCCAGTGATCAGTTTGAGGCCCCATTTTGGCAGTGTTGTGTCTTTGGGAAAGGCACTTCACTCTGATTTTCCTCCCCTCCCTCACATCAGTAGACAAAAAAGAAAAATTATCACTGTGCTAGCTTTCAGTCTTCACACAAAACTGGCTGGAATTGTCTGGACCAGGCTAAGACCACTTGCCATGATATTTCACAAGATTTTGAAAGCAAGGGTCTTGAAAGCAATCAAACAACATAATGAACATAACACAGCTAACACATGATAGTATCAAAGACCTAATGTAATAGCAATACACAGCAGTTACAGTGGAGGCATACTTTTGACAAGATACATTTGACATTACACCTTCATAATGAATGCGTCAACATTTATTCCCGCCCTGTACATACTTTAGATCTTAGAACTTATGCATTAATGTAAACACATTAGAACTTTTGCATTGATGTAAACACATTAGAACAAAGTGAATAGTAATGTGAAGACCGGGGTCAAGTAGCAGGGTGGGAGATACTTCACTGAAGGGAAGGGTATGTGTGGAGGGGGAGGGTGTGTGATGGGGGGCGGGGGCGGTACATGTCCACATGAATGTGGATTTGTGTGTATGTCTGTATGAGATAACTGATAGATATAGATGTGAACCACCATGAGTCCTTTAACTGAAGAGAATAGCTCTCAAAAAGTGTGTATAAGAATTATTATTGCCATTACTGTTCTTTATTTTTTGCCATAATTATTATTAGTAGTAGGCATCCTTCAGTCTCGGAAGACTATGGAGTTGCGCTCTAGGTGTTTATTCTGGTACAGCGTCGGGTCTGTCTGCCTGGGCTGCAGCCTTTCTTCTCATTCTCTTTTCCTCATGCTGCTGAGTGAGTGTCTCTTCGAACTTGGAAAGAGCCTTTCTGCACAGTCTGTCTCCAGGCCGACCGTTCGAGGCTGTTGCTTCCCAGTTGTTCTGGTCAATGTTCAAGGCTTTTAGGTCCCTCTTGCACACGTCTCTGAATCGCAGCTGTGGTCTGCCTGTTGTGCACGACATGGCCGAGCCAGCGCATACATCTCTGTTTCAGCAGTGTGTACATGCTGGTGCATCCAGCTCTTTCCAGAACAGTGTTGTTTGGGACCTTGTCCTGCCAGGTGATGTTCAGAATGCGTTGGAGGCTACGCATGTGAAAAGCATTGAGCTTTCACTCTTGTCAGGCACGCAAAGTCCAGGACTCACTGCCATACAGGAGGGTGCTCACGATGCAGGCTCTGTAGATCTGGATCTTTGTGTGCTCAGTCAGCTTGCTGTTGTTCCATGCTTTCTTAGTCAGTCTGGTCATGGTGGTAGCTGCCTTGCCGATGCGCCTGTTGAGCTCTGCGTCAAGTGAGAGGGTGTCTGAGATAGTTGAGCCCAGATAGACGAAGTCGTGGACGACATCCAGTTTATGGTCATTGATGCTGATGGCTGGGGGAGAGTCAACATCTTGTCCTGTGTTTTCTTCAAGCTGATGGTAAGCCTGAAGTCTTGGCAGGCATCGCTGAAGTGATTCATGAGCTGCTGTAGGTCCTCGGCTGAGTGGGCGGTTACTGCTGCGTCGTCTGCAAAGAGGAAGTCACGCAGGCACCTCAGCTGGACTTTAGTCTTGGCTCATACTCTGGAGAGGTTGAAGAGCTTTCCATCTGTCCTGGTACCGAGGTAGATACCTTCAGCTGCAGGACCAAATGCGTGTTTCAGCATTATTAGCATTATGATTACTATTATTATTAATTATTGTTATCATGATCATTACTATTATCATTATTATTATTATTATCATCAATTCTTTTTTCATTTGTGCATCCCTGTATTGTTTCTGTTTCAGGATGACATCCAAGAAGGTTCATTACACCCTCAGTTACAGCCACTAGACACCCATCTGCCCTCCTCCAAGGCCACAGTTTTCTGTCTTGCTCCCTCTGTGTTTTGGCCACTGTTCATTTCCACCCCTGTTTGGTGGCTGTGTGTGTGTGTGTGTGTGTGTGTGTGTGTACTGGTGTGGTGTGTGTGTATGTGAATGAATGAGTGTGTGTGTTTGTGTGTGATCATGTGAATGAGCGTTCGTGAAAGTGTGAATGTGCATGCACACATGTGAATCCAGATCTCTGTGCACATGTCTATGTGGGTGCTTTTGTACACTTAATAAGATTGGATCAGGCCTGTATATTTTGTTTAGGTGAGAGAAGGTACCATACAATATTTGTGACTATTGTTGTCAGCTGTGTCACTGAACTGTCATCCTGACGTTGCCGCCACCACAGATACTGTGCTTTGTGCTGACTGGGGTCACATCTGTTGTGTAGAGGGGTGATAGAAGTATAAGGTAGTCAGTGATTTCTGTGAAGGGTTGTCTTCCTTCATCCTCTCTAATATTTTTATTCATTCTTTTTATTAACTCTTACCAGTTCACAGAAAATGTTGAGTTTTGCTAAAATCACCACACTTGCATCATTCAAGATTCAGTATCAGACACTCACTAACATGCAAACTACTCACATACCAAATGAAAGACAATTATTCTTTCACATGAAATCCATGTTTTATTGATTACATGAATCAGAGATGAATGGCATCAACTTGTGTCATGGGTAAAAAAAATTTTTTTTTTTTAATCAAAAAGTCTCAAAGAACTTTTTTTTTCTTTTCTTTCTGCAAGTTTCAAAACGACTCAGAGTATTTGACATTGACCACAAAATGATATAAGATACAATTTGTTATTATATGTGATGGTGCACGCGAAAATCATGGATAAGGGTCAAAATTCACAAAATGAGATAATAGGTTTATCTGAAAGTAGAGAGAATTCTAAATAAGACACAGGAAACAGAATTCAATTATCTTTATTAGTTTCTGAGATACATGCATTTGAGTCTCTTGGCGGTCGCTGACGTACTTCTGAGAAAATTGGGTTTAAAGTTTGGGAACATTCAAGTAGTTCTGACTTTTCATTAAGAATTTTCAACAGCAAGTGACTGGTACCAAAATGTCAAGAAAGACTCAGAGAACTTTGGAAACGCACTCAGTATCACCAAATAATTGCTGTTTTGTCAAAATATCCCAAAATCATGTTCACTGGGTGTAAACACTGAGAAATAAATGGGCGATGTTTCGCATTTTCACACTTCGAAAAAAAATTGTAGAAAAAAAACCTACTAATCAGAATCACTCCAAACTTTCTGACAATGTACAGGAATATATGACCTTTGATCTGCATGAGATGGCTTGTATACATGTGTTATATCTGTGCTACCCCTGTGGTGACACACCGGAGTATACCTGTATGACACCGTTATTGAAGATAGGCAAGTGATACAAAAAAAAACAACATAATAACATAATAGTACTCACCAAATTTATCCACACACTTTAGAAACACAATTCAGTCAGTGAATCACATGTGACGTTTATTCTGTGCACCTTGTCCTCTTTTGGTTTTCTTTGGTCTTCCTGGAGTCTCATAGGTGAAAAGATATCCAGTAAGTAAGACCTACAAAGTACAATTAAGTAATGATTAAAATTTTGCCAAATATGAAACTGATAATAAGAAGAAGAAATCAAGCATACACACATACATAAACACACTTACATAAAAAGCATTAGCACACACACATGCACACAAACACACAAGCACACTCATGAAATCATACATGCATGCAAACACATGCATGTAATTAACATCATGCATGCACACAGACAATACACAGGCTGACGCAATCATCATCACACACACATACACACACACACACACACACACACGCACACACACACTCATGAAATCATACATGCATGCAAACACATGCATGTAATTAACATCATGTATGCACACAGACAATACACGGGCTGACACAATCATCATCACACACACACACACACACACACACACACACACACACACACATGAAATCATACATGCATGCAAACACATGCATGTAATTAACATCATGTATGCACACAGACAATACACAGGCTGACACAATCATCACTCACACACACACACACACACACACACATGAAATCATACATGCATGCAAACACATGCATGTAATTAACATCATGTATGCACACAGACAATACACAGGCTGACACAATCATCACTCACACACACACACACAGACACACACTGACAATGACTGCACAAAATAGTCACAAATAAACACTTGATTACACATTCTCAAGCATCTGAAATGCATCATACATTTCTTCTTTTTCTTTACAGACTTATAGACTGTGAAATATCTCAAACACCTTCAGTAAAGTGTGAAAACGTGCCATGATTACTGATAATCTTTGACTGGTAGTGAAGAGCTTTCCCAACTGCAGCTTTTGCCTAGTTTGTTACTAAAAATAGCATCCACTTGTCTACATTGTCACTTGTTTTACTACTTTTAGGTGGATGTTTCCAACTAGTCGGGTTAACATTTACAGTAATCAAACGACACATGTTATTCCTTTCATGTAAGTAATTCTAGTTCACCATAAATTTACAAAATTTTTAAAATGCATCAAACTAAAACTCAAAGCGAAAGCTTCATGAATGATGGTGGCGAAGCAAACTTACCAGAGTCTTGGTCTTCGTGTTCATCCCCATTCTCCTCCAGCAAAGGTTGGTTTTCTTCATCGTCACTGCTAAAATCATCGATTTCTGATGATTTTTCATCACCAAAGTATTCTGTCACTGCTTCAACGAGTTCTGGCGAGGTGAAATCCGTCGTTTCCAACAACTTGGATATCTGTGTGCGTCAGTTTCTGCGTCGCCATTGTGCTTCGTGTTCGCAAAACACAGTCACAGTCACCCACTTCAGGCAATTATTGTGGCTTTCACAAAACACGGAGAGCACTAAAAATCAAGATGTAGACAGTACAAGCGTGCTATGTTTGGAAATAATTGAAGTCGGCGCTCAAAGTTTTAGCAGTGATGAATCGAGCGTCAGCCAGTGTCTGTCATGGGTAAGTCGCTCAAATCCCACGGTCTTACAAAAAACTTCGAATTACTACGCATAAACACAAATAAACTGATTGAGAACAGTATGGAAATAGGACTAGAGACTGTTTACAACCTGGAGGTTATGTTCTTACGCTTGACACGCAATTTTTTCTGTTCAAAATCGTGTTCGAAAGTGGGGCAAAAGAGTTCGCTGATTTCCTAAAGTTTACTCTCATGTCTCAAAAGGAAAACATAAAGTAGAATTACTTTATAGTTGTATATAATACTTTGGGACATAATAGAAAAAACATTATAGAATGTGAATATACGAAAAAGTGAAATTTGATATTTTTAGCCCATGGTCACTTTCACAGCATGTAGCACAAAATGTGTGGCTGCGACTTATCCATGATTTTCGCGTGCAGCGTCACATATTTATTATCAGATATACGACATTATTATCACACAGAAAGATAGCACTCATTACTATCAAAACGTTGATCCACTGTTTAGTTAGAGTTAACAACCTAGCTGAATGACAGATGAAGACAGTTCCTCTCTTTCTGAAAACAATAAAATGTGTCACAGGTTTTACACTTCACAGAAATTTTTCTTTCATGTTTTGTTGTTTTTCCAAGAGGTAACAGCATTTAGAGTTCCTTCTAACATCACTCAAAAACACGGCAAACAGGTCCTTGTTAGGGCCATGCTGTTGTGTATATGCATGAGTATATTCACAAAGTGTAGGTACTAATTTCACAGTAACAAAAAAACATTTTGAAAAAGTTTCTGGCTGTGGTGAACCTCCTTGCATCTTCATGTGTCCAAACATCAGATACGTAGAATCCAGGCACATGTGAAGGCTGAAATGGAGGCACTGGCTGGCTTGGCCCTGGATCTGTATCATCATAACTCACTGCTCTGTAAGTCAGATATAAAACATAATGAATATAAAATAAAACAGCACTGTATACAAGAGTTTATTCTTAATACTTGAATTCTGCCCATTCTCAAACCAACCAGTAAGTTGAGAGCACTGAAAGTTCTGAACAACTCTGTTCACTAATGAATGTAAAGAAAAGAATAGCTTCCATAGCAACACTTGATATCGTCAAAATACAGCCTTGTATTTTACAAGCTATCATTTAGAATGTGTTAAATGCTGTGAAAAATACATTGCTGGGGGTCCCAGACTTCAGAGGGTGACCCTAATGCTATGCATTTTATCCAGTTCCATCTTATCAAATCTGCATTGCCACACTCAAAGGTAGGGAGGCAGACAGACCTTCTAGTCATGATCATCTGGGTGTCAAGTCCAAGAAGTGGCAAAGGGAAACAACTTGTCTTTCGAGAAGTTGATCCCAGCATTGGACTGAAGCTCCAGTACATGATTTTCACTCTTATGATGTGTTTATTGTGGAAAATTGTTAGAATGTCCCAAAAACATGCATCCTGTCCATTTTCAAAACATCAGGGATGCATTTTATGCATTATCAGAAGACCAGACAGATAAAGTACACATTATTAGAATGGCATGTGAACAAAAATAACTTGGGACTATGTGCATGGCCATTTTTACATTGCCATGTAGGCAAGCCATACTTTGTTTTCAGGGTATGTTTTTGTTTCTGTGATCTACCGAACACTGTTATACATAACAGGATCTTTCATTTTATCTTTTGCAATCAGATACATACAGATAGGGTTCAGCAACAAGCAAGTATGCACATCTGTTGACTTGGTAAATGAAGAGTCTCCATCCTCAGCCTACCAGGGCCTGTGACCAGGACTCAAATCCAGGAGTCTTCGATCAAAAGTCCAACATTTTAACCACTCAACTGTCACGTCCATCCCATCTTCCAAATGATCATCATCTGAGTGGTAGTTCTGGCTGCTGGGTTATTGTTCCATTCTGGATTATTTTGTGTGTTTGAATCATGAAGATGCTAACAGTTTATAGTGCCTTGCATAATCGTCATTTCCTGTAGTTTTTTTGTTTTTTTCATTTTATTTGGTTTGGTTTGGGTTGTTTTTTTAAAAATACAAATGGATGGAATGATTAAATTACCTTCCTGATAAGACTGATGGTGTTGACTTAGTGAAACAAGTTTGTACATATGAATATGTATATATTTATATACACTGAAACTCACGCAGGCGTTGCCAAAGTGATTTCTTTGATCAAGGGAGTGGCAGCAATAATGTTTTCAACAGCCCTATGCTCCCTGAATTAAGCAACAAATCAAGCTGTTGTGAAACATAATCTGCCTTCAAATTGATACATTTTTTCTTCATGTAGGTTCATTGAAATAAGATTGTTATTGTTGTTTGAGATTGTTTTTGAAGATGTACATTACTTTTCATTTTACTGAAATGTTTGTATTTTAATATATCATTATTTAATCATGGATTTGGGTTTTTCATTTATAGTATTAGAATCTTACAGGTTTGTTTTTGGTTGTGCTTGAAAACTATGTATATCCTGGATTATATATTTGTAATACATACATGTGTGTACACACCTTTTTATCTAAAACATACTGTTAGTTTGGGTTAGAGTTGCAGTGTTTTGGAGGTTTAGAGGGTCTTTGTGCTGTTGTACATGATTGAGGGACAGTGTTGTTATACAAATGTGTAATATTATTGGTGCAAGATGAAACCAGAAAAACTGGAGGAGTATGTCAGAGGTCAGTCATGCTGGCAAGCCATTGTCCTGCCAACTCTGGGGAGGCTTTTTGTCAAGCACTTATCTTGCAGAGAATAATGCCACAACACAACAGTGGCAGTGGTCGCACTGACCAACGTCCAGTGTCCACTGCTCCAGACTCTGTGCTTCCATTTGCAGTTTGTTGGGCTTGCAGAGCCGCTGTCTAGTTCATTAATGGGTTTGAAGAAAAAAACACTAAAAACAAACATACAAACAAAAATCTTTACAGGACAACCTCAACAAACAATATGATTGGAATTAGCTTTGCCCTGAACTGCAGTGCTGAGAGTGTGTATGTGTGGTCCATGTACCTGCAGCTGGACAGCAAAAGGAAATGCTGAAATTTTAGTGTCAGAATTTAAAATTTGTCGTTCCTTTTCTTTCCTTCTCAAATATTTATTTCTTGCTTTCTGTCTTTTACGTGTGAATGACTGGTGCGAAAGTGCTTTGATTCAGCACCATATAAATATTAGTACTATTTTCTTTTTTGTGTTACATTTTATTTCTTACATTGTTTAAAAGACATATTTTGTTTTATATGTCATATTTTTGGTGGTGGTTGTTTATAAGATTCATCTTGTAAGTTCATTTTGTGCTAAGGTTTTTCTTAAGACTTTTTTTGTTATTCTTTATCAGTTTATGTGAAGGGGAATGGAAAGCCAGGAAAAGGAAAGATTCAGTAGGTTTCTGTCGATGATATATCCAGAAAGAAGAATTGCCTGTGTACAATTGACTTAATGATGTCTCTTGTCATGTTTGATTCAACAGATTGTAATGCAGATTCATGAAACCAGGTGTGAGGAATTGTCATATGTTTGAAGCACTTAGGTTAAGAGGTGGCCATATCAATCATTTAAATCTCAGACTGTTTGTTAATTATTTTCACTTTGCAGACAAAAAAAAAAAAAAAAAAAAGAACAAAAAAAAAAGAACAAAACAAAAAAAACAAAAAACAGAGGGAGAGAGATAAATGGTGGTACTGCACTATGGCCATGCACTTTCCCTAGGGAGATTAACACAGAGAGAAATACATTTTGTCAAAAGGAAAGTAATCATTACAATGCAATACAATTTTTACTTGAAGCTCAGCTCACCACAAGTGGTCATATCAGGGCTGAACAGCTATCTATCAATCCTTACAACCTGGAAAAAAAGAGAAACAAACTGGTACAGTAATAACCATACACATCACATGCTTCCAGAGATGCCAACAGTTATGATTTCACCGTATTTTGTTAACTCAATCACAGTTTGTTCCGATCTTATGCCAACATCAAAATTGGGCGACAAGTTCATTTTTGACTGGATATCATGGTCACATACTTTCCTGTTGGAACATAACCCAGACACTCTAAACCTTTTAATTACAAGGCCAGGGCAGTCACTTCTAACCTTGGTCTCACTTGATGATGCTCAGCTAATCAAGTACGTGTTTACAGTGAAACAGCGTTGAGTGGGCCAGTCAGCTTAATCATAGCAGTTACACCATGTTACAGGTAGGCCCAAGCGTTTGTATGCCTTGTAGATAAAAATAAACGTTTGCTGATGTGGTTCGGAGTCGAGTGTTCCAACCAAATTCAAAATGTTGCTGCCAAATTTCCTGATTGTTCCTAACACCTGACAGGGGTTGCATCTCTGTGCCTCCTGACACTGACCATTCCATCAGGTTTTCACCAGATGATTAGCATTTTGAACATAAACATGACTATACATAATACATGAAGTTTTGTGTTGATAACATGCATCCAAAGCCAAAAGATACCAACAGGTCACGTACGTTCCAGGTGCAAAAAAGGAATACAACACAATCTGTGCAAACATTCACACATGTGCAAACATAGTCATTTACTCAATACTCAATTCAGATGCATATTGTTTGTGTCTTCAAACAAAGTGCTTAAAAGACTTCAGGTTTCTTGCAAAGTATTCTTTAACACACTCATCAAACACTGACTCCTTGCAATCATATGTACACACACATACACATACACATGCGTGCGCATGCATGCATACACACCAGTGCACACAGTAACTTTACATCGGTTCAGCAATGGGTTTGTTGTTGTTTTTTTTAAGGAGAAATATAATCTTCCTCTCAAGCTGCCAACCTTGTACAAATTACAAAAGGAATTTTTTTTAACGGAAATAACATGTCATGTTCATTGTTTTTAAAAATTCTTTTGATTTCTTTTCTAAATCTCAAGTCTTTGTAATCATGATTCTGTCTACATGACAAGTTTCACCCATTAAATATATATGTGTTTATTTACTTGGTTGGACTTGGCCTCTTTCTCTCTTTCGCTTTCTTTATTTTTTGCTTGTGAGACAGGTGCAAATGATCACACCATACAATATAGGATTTGTGGAGGCAGTGCAGAGGGTGTGTATGTGTTAACAGGGGGCAGGGGGGAGGCATGGGAACTGTTTGTGTACAAGATCAAGTTCCTACTGTATTCTGTGATAGTGATTATTGTGTGGATGCATGACTTGTAAAATCACATAGAACTGGCAAATACGAATAAAGGATTTTTTTTTATGATGGCTGAAAAATTGGCCCTCTTTGTGAGTGTGTGTTTGAATTCACAGGAAATATTTTGCCTTTACTAGAAAGTGTGATTTTTCTGAGGGAGCAGATAGGAATGCTTGATGTGTGTGTATATGTGCATATATGTGTGTGTGCTTGTGTGTACACGCATGACGCATGCATGTGCGCACGCGCGCGCACACACACACACACACACACACACATCCTGACATCACATCGTCAGTTTCAAATCTACCACTTTGCAAATCTCCACTCAATTTTCCACACACAAAAATATGATCCACACCATGCTCTCTCTTTCCCCCTCCTGATTGTCTGCATGCCTTGTCTGTCTGTCTCTTCTTGATATAAAATCTAGTGACACTGTATACTCTTTTACTGCTATGCTCTTTGTTTTGATTTTTCCACAATGCTTAATTGAATCATTTTATCCCCCCAGTAACCCCTCCCCCCTGCCTACTCTATCCCTCCAGTAACCCCTCCGCCTATCCTACTCTATCCCTATAGTATTCCCTCCCCCAGTTCTACACTATCCCCACCACAAGTAACCCCACCCCCTGTCTTATTCTGCCCACCAGGCTCTAGTCTATCCACCCAGTAACCCCTCCCCTGTCCTACTCTATCCCTCTAGTATTCCCTCCCCTGTCCTACACAATCCCCACCTCCAGTAACCCCTACCCTGTCCTACTCTATCCCCTAAAGTAATCCCTACCCTGTCCTCTATCCCCCAAAGTACCCCCCCATCCCACTCTATCCCCACAGTAACCCCTCCCCCTGTCCTACTCTATCCTCTAGTAACCCCTCCCCCTGTCCTACTCTATCCTCTAGTAACCCCTCTCCCTGTCCTACTCTATCCTCTAGTAACCCCTCCCCCTGTCCTACTCTATCCTCTAGTAACCCCTCTCCCTGTCTTACTCTATCCCATAGTAACCCCTCTCCCTGTCCTACTCTATCCCCGAGTAACCCCTCTCCCTGTCCTACTCTATCCCCGAGTAACCCCTCTCCCTGTCCTACTCTATCCCCCAAAGTACCCCCCAACCCCACTCTATCCCCACAGTAACCCCTACCCCTGCCCTGCTCTATCCCCTAGTAACCCCTCCCCCTGCCCTACTCTATCCCCTAGTAACCCCTCTCCCTGTCCTACTCTATCCCCGAGTAACCCCTCTCCCTGTCCTACTCTATCCCCGAGTAACCCCTCTCCCTGTCCTACTCTATCCCCCAAAGTGCCCCCCAACCCCACTCTATCCCCACAGTAACCCCTCCCCCTGTCCTACTCTATCCCCTAGTAACCCCTCTCCCTGTCCTACTCTATCCCCAAAAGTACCCCCCAACCCCACTCTATCCCAACGGTAACCCCTACCCCTGCCCTGCTCTATCCCCTAGTAACCCCTCCCCCTGCCCTACTCTATCCCCTAGTAACCCCTCTCCCTGTCCTACTCTATCCCCGAGTAACCCCTCTCCCTGTCCTACTCTATCCCCGAGTAACCCCTCTCCCTGTCCTACTCTATCCCCTAGTAACCCCTCTCCCTGTCCTACTCTATCCCCCAAAGTACCCCCCAACCCCACTCTATCCCCACAGTAACCCCTACCCCTGCCCTGCTCTATCCCCTAGTAACCCCTCCCCCTGCCCTACTCTATCCCCTAGTAACCCCTCTCCCTGTCCTACTCTATCCCCTAGTAACCCCCCCCCTGCCCTACTCTATCCCCTAGTAACCCCTCCCCCTGCCCTACTCTATCCCCGAGTAACCCCTCTCCCTGTCCTACTCTATCCCCCAAAGTACCCCCCAACCCCACTCTATCCCCACAGTAACCCCTACCCCTGCCCTGCTCTATCCCCTAGTAACCCCTCCCCCTGCCCTACTCTATCCCCTAGTAACCCCTCTCCCTGTCCTACTCTATCCCCGAGTAACCCCTCTCCCTGTCCTACTCTATCCCCGAGTAACCCCTCTCCCTGTCCTACTCTATCCCCCAAAGTACCCCCCAACCCCACTCTATCCCCACAGTAACCCCTACCCCTGCCCTGCTCTATCCCCTAGTAACCCCTCCCCCTGCCCTACTCTATCCCCTAGTAACCCCTCTCCCTGTCCTACTCTATCCCCGAGTAACCCCTCTCCCTGTCCTACTCTATCCCCTAGTAACCCCTCTCCCTGTCCTACTCTATCCCCCAAAGTACCCCCCAACCCCACTCTATCCCCACAGTAACCCCTACCCCTGCCCTGCTCTATCCCTTAGTAACCCCTCCCCCTGCCCTACTCTATCCCCTAGTAACCCCTCTCCCTGTCCTACTCTATCCCCTAGTAACCCCCCCCCCCCCCTGCCCTACTCAATCCCCTAGTAACCCCTCCCCCTGCCCTACTCTATCCCCGAGTAACCCCTCTCCCTGTCCTACTCTATCCCCCAAAGTACCCCCCAACCCCACTCTATCCCCACAGTAACCCCTCCCCCTGCCCTACTCTATCCCCAGCCCCCAGTAACCTCTCCCCTTCTCATACTCTATTCGCACCCCCAGTAATCTCTTCCCTTGTTATACTCTATCCGCACCCCCGCTCCTGCCCTACTCGATCCCCCCAGTAACCTTCCCCCTGTGACCAAGAAGAGGTGTAACCGCACCAAGCTGTAAGGCCCAGAGGTTGGCATGCGTCAAAAAGAGGAAGGAGGCGTTCACGAAGAAACTGTAGGAGGAGGAGGAGGAGACTGGTCTCACTGTACTGGTTTGATTGACTGACTTCGAACAAAGATAACTAGTTTCACACACGAGGCTGTCTTGCCAGTCTTAACACACACACATTCACACCCACACAAAAACACAGCAAATTCTTCCCGCGACTCTTTCCTCCTGCCCCACCTCTATCCCTGCAGTTATTGCGTGTTATCGAACGACGGGGGTCGTCCTGTCTGGTGGTGTACAAACCTTTCATGTTCCTGGGAATCTCTCTCTCTCTCTCTCTCTCTCTCTCTCTCGCAGGAATGAGTTACCGGTCACCGTGTGGAACGGACGTGTTTTTGATCGCTCTGTTTTGTTGTGTTTAACGGTGTAAGAGGACGTTATTTGTGATATTTTTTGTGGGTGGTTTTATCAACAAGATGTGACTGCTATGGTGTGATTATAATGAATCAATGAATAAGGTATGGACTGTAATTGGAGCTTGATTATCTACATGGAATAATGAAGAAAATTTGTCCCGACGTTTGTTCAGTGGTGTCCAGTGTGAAACACTGTGAAAGCTCCCGTACCGTATGTGCAGTTTGTTTTGTCGTCAGCGTGACCTGTGCGCCCTGAATACGGACAGCCGCTTCACATTGTGTGATTTGTGATCTGCGTCATGAATCATTAACTTTTCCTTGCCCCGTGCCGAGTGGCATGAACAATATATTATGATACACAGTCATGCTAATCATATGTTGATGTTTCTTTATCTAATGGATTGCAGCGTTGAGATCAGTTTCAGTTTCAGTAGCTCAAGGAGGCGTCACTGCGTTCGGACAAAACCATATACGCTACACCACATCTGCCAAGCAGATGCCTGACCAGCAGCGTAACCCAATGCGCTTAGTCAGGCCTCGAGAAAAAAAAAGAAAAAAAAAGAAAGGTGAATAAATAATAGATAAGCTTACATAAATAAATAAATTATAATTATAATATAGAAAAAGGTAGTAATAATAATAATAATAAAAATAAATAAATAAGACAACAATGATGATAAATAAGCAAATAAATGTAAAACATGAAGACACACATTCACACATACAACCACACATGCATAACAGATATGCACCAAACATGCAGTTTCACAGATATGAAAGCACAGTCTATTACATATAAACGTACATGAGCTCCAACACACACACACACACACCACACACATTACCCTGCACCACCTCTACCCCCCTCCACACACTCATTTCTAGTCTACGTATCGCAGCTTCCACGACACACACACACACACACACAGATGAACACTTACTTGTACAAGCACACACACACGCCCATATCTCCCACCCCCAACCCCACACACATATATACAAAGATATATATATATATATATATACACGTTCCAATATCCTGTTGCTCCCACAGTGTAGGCATGCATACACTCACATACCTCATCCTCTACCCCACCTCCCCCCCGGGCCCCCACCTCCCCCTCACACACACACACACACACACACACAGGCTGCTACTGATTGGCCCCAAGAGGGATGGGAAAAGATCTCTGATGCTAATGTCACTTCAAGTGGAAAGAAGTTAAACTGAACACACACACACACACACACACACACACACACACGCACGTGCATAGAACTCTCCTGACACTTGTGTACACTTACACTCTCGCGCATGCACAAACGCACTCAAAAGCACAGACCCACACACGCACAGAGGCTGCCACTGATTGGCCGCAAGAGGGATGGGAAAAGATCTCTGATGCCAAGAACGTGGCGTCCAGTGTGTTGCTCAGTATATTGTATTTGGAAAAGCCCACAGAGACTCTGTTCCGTTTTGAAGAAATTTGTGCAGTGTTTGGTTTGGAAATGTTGGTTGAGATAAGAGACTGTAAATTACAGCCGACAATAGATGACCTACAAAAACGATTTTCCTGTCCATAAATAGAACTTGTTGCATGGACGAATTGCTTGTCTTATTGTTATGCATCAATTACCGATACATTCATACTAACAGAAAAGAACGATTATGATTACGATGACAACCCCCTCTTCTTTCCCCTGTGGTTTGAAGACACGGTTCCCACCAATCTGGCCAAGACTGTCATAAGACTGTTCAGTAAACAGTCTAAACGTGTGACCCTGTCCTTATATTACACTCGGCAAGGCTCAGGAACCTTATTGTGTCAGGGAAGTGACTGTGTTAAATGGGACACAGAGGAATGTGAATTTTTGAAAGACACTGTGTATGAGTATTGTAAAAAGCAAGCATGCCTTTCAGACTGCAATACTCTCGATACCACTGACCTTCGTGACAGTAACAACAGGTTAGATTTATCTCCCCCTGTGTGTACCTAGAAGGAAGTAGCCCCCCCCCCCTCCCCCCGCCAGTACCATTCACAGACGAATGGCAGTGAAATCAACTCCTGAACCATCCGAACAATTAAAACGTCATCGCAGACGAACGCTTTGCCCCACAAACTATGTTGGCAAAACTATCTTTGAAACAACTATTGAAGATCTGGCGAAAAAATGGGTCAAACTGACCTGTAGGTGGTAATTGGTCATTTGGTGAAGGAATTTCCCTACGTTTCGGGCCCTAGGCCCATCTTCATGGGGAGGAAAGTAAAGAATGGAGAATAAAAGAGAGGACAAAACCAAGACAGAGATAAAATTAAAAACTGTGAGAAGTAATCAAAAAGAAAAAAGGACAAAAAAGAAAAGAGAAAAAGGTGAGTAATGTTTACAAAGCAAAAGAAGGAGTGGTGGTGGTGGTTAAACACTAGAGGGGGTGGGTGGAAGGGGAGGAGGAGGGTTGTGGTTGAGGATCTGATGAACAGCCAAGCCGATTGTGAGATTCATTTTGAATCCAGTCTAGAAGGCTCAAGTTTCCATTTAGAATGAAATCAAATACCACATTGACCATAAGGTTGAGTCCTTACACTCTGCTCTTGACAGTCTAAAAACCATTATCTCTGACGTCAGTTCCGGAGTAACCAGCCTGCCAAAAGAAAATCATTCACTAAAAACACAATTTGGGACGCTTCATTCAGAAATAAACAACCGAAGAAAAAATCTACCTCATCATGTCGTACTTCAACCCAGTGTCGTCTGTCTGACAGTAATGCTTCAGAGAAGTATTTTGACCAACAGACCCGAATCCTGTCAGTCTCTGATGACCACCGTTCTGGTCCATCAACGGCACAGTCCACAGTATCTGGTGATTCCTTGCCACAGAAAGATGCTAGTGATGAGGTTTGTCTTGAAAGCACACCTCAGTTTGTTTCGGCAGTTCATCAGATCAACACTGAAAACATAGATGCACCTGTACAAAATCGGTTTGACGTTCTGTCCGAATTCAGCCAGCAACAACCTGTTGACAGTAGTCACAGAGTCTCACGCTCTCCCAAAATCAAAAGTACCCCAGATACCTCTACACGATGTTAAAATACTGAATCAAAAGATGTCCCCAGAGAAAGTACTGAGTGAAATAAACATCCCCGCCGATTCTTCCTCGTTACTGATAGGGGACTCTGTTATAAGATATGTGAACCCAAAGAGACTACACACATACAATGACCCACTCTTCAAAATATGTATTCCTGGACTAACAGCCACTGATCTCACCCAGTGGTTAAAGTACTCAGAAAAGAAAGACCATATTCACACTGATATTGTCCATGTTGGGGTAAATGATTGTCCAGCGGGACCAATCTCAACACAAAACTGGTGTACCAGTTGTTTCCCTCAGCATACATAGCATTAAGCTCCATTCTCCCTGCTAGAGGTCAAAATCAACTGAATATCGCCATCAGACAGAAGTTTATATTCTGCCTGCACGAGCATGAAGGTGGACGTGATTGACTACTACAGTGCCTTTGTGACTCAAAACGGGCATCACGTCAGGCATTGCATAATGATGCCACTCACCCCAGTAGGAGAGGGAGGGCCTGCCTTGCCGTCAACTTCAAGAAAGTTCTCCCTCAGTCTGGGCTTGCAGACAGCAACAACCGCCCTGAAGACGTGGGCCCCTCACGTCCTACCACAGGTCACAGGGATGAAGGGAGATCCCCGCACTTCAACAGTGGAGCAGCTTCCTCACACTGCTCTCAGCACGCAGACTCTACAGACACGGGTTCTCCTCCCTTGACATCCATTGCCCACTTCCCCCCTCTGCCGTCCCGGAATGACCGGCGTGTCACCTTCAGTTAGGCACGTCCACCTCAGCGAGTCCGGCCCCAGGACCGTACACTTACAGACTGGATGGCGGATGATGTAGGGGAAGATGTACCTCCCCCTCAAGTTAGACGATCCCAGGCAAACAAACCCATACCCAATGGCTTTTCATCCTTCCCACATGCCCCTCCTCCTTACTCTCTCCCACGTCACATAACTCCTTATATCCCACATCCCAGATTCCCAGACCCATTCCCTTTCCCTCCCTTCAGTACCCACAGTGGAGGGTTCACACACAGTCAGTACCCAGGACCAGGTGCCATGGACTTCACACCTACACCACAGGGCGGATCCATGTGCGACAACCACAACTGGCTCCCACACAGCCCTGTTGGCCAGTGTGCACAGCAGCTGGTCAACCTGGCGTCACAGCTGGTGTACGACCGAGACCGTCAACGACCGACGCCACCATGGTAGCCATGGAGCATTGGGCTGCTAATATATACTGACATGTTCTGTGTACGGTATGGCTACACTTGTGTGCCATATATGCGGTCTATGACAATGCGGCATATACAGGACTGAGAGGTCGCTATTATGCTCTGTATAAACAGACATTATTCATATGTCTTTTCATTTAATGTTAAACTAAAAAAAAGAAAAAAAAAGAATGTATTTCACGTTGTTCATATATTGTGACTTCATTGCCAACTCAGGCCGGTTTTCACACTCGGGTTGGGACGGTTTAATACTGCACGTTACTCTCTGCTCAATAGAATTAAGCATTTCCTTAATCAATATACCCGTAAATTGAATTGTTTTTTCATGCATACATCCAACCTGATATTGACTATGCATCAACATGCAGGGACGGGGCTAGTAAAAATTGCATAAAACCTCTCGAAAGTATATACAGACGTTCCCTTAAGCTCATTCTCCTTAAATCTTCTATTCAAGGAAATGACTATGTTGAACTAAATACCTTCCCCTTTCATCTTAAAAGTCGCTTTAACAAGGGTGTTTTTATGTTCAAAATTATGAAGAAATTTGCACCGCCATATCTTTATAGGAAATTCCCGGAAAAAATCATTCGTAGCAAGAGTACCATTTTTACCCCTCGTCCAGAACTAACCCTTTCATGTCGTCTCTCACTTATTCTGGTGGTAAACTGTGGAATGAAATCTTTCCTAAACTTTTGCTGGCTGTGTGTACATGAACACGTGTATGTGTTTGTGTGTACACACGCTTGTTTATGTCTGGTAGTGTGAGCTCTACTGAGTCAGCATTCTTCTTCCTTTTCTTCTCGTCGTCATCATCATTATATTCCTCTCTTGTTGCATTCTCTACCACTTAGTCAAAAGTACATTGCTAATGGTAAGGACATCTTCGGAAAAAAGACATAAAATTATCATTTCATACAATAGACTAGAACACACATGTCAGACTTGATTTCTCACAAAACAACGACAAAAAACTTGATCACCCACGAAACGAACATGAAAGACGATGAAAAAATTATCAGGCAGAAAGATAAAAGGTAGTCAATGTTCTGACAGTAGACAGTCAATGTTTTCCAAGCATAATGCAACGCCTCGCAACTTCCAGTCGTTTCGAAAACCCACCACCAAACCTGGCCACCAGAAGCGAGTCTCGATGTTTCCTATATTTTACCATGTAATCAGGAAATCTGAATAAATAAATAATATACAGTTTTGTCACCCCTCACCCCCCCCCCCCTCCACCCCCCACCCCCCCCCCTTTTTTTTTTTTTTTTGTGTGTGTGTGTGTGTGTGTGTGTGTGTGTGTGTGTAAGCATCGGTTTAATTTAAACATGACAGTGACAGTCAGCTTGAAAACTAGATTAGTTCTCACATTTCATACAAAATACCAGAGACGTTTTGTGTTGATAATCCATCGACGGCCGATTCTCTTGCCGCGTATACATTGTCAGTCGGCATGCAGGCGTTTTCCTCAATCGATATCTTTTTGTACTGTCCGAAGCCGTTTTACGCCTTTTGGGTCCTTTCCACTCCAGCTGAAGCCTTTTTACACTTTCTGGATTCTTTCCACTCTAGCTGAAGCCTTTTTACACTTTCTGGATTCTTTCCACTCTAGCTGAAGCCTTTTTACACTTTCTGAATTCTTTCCACTCTGGCTGAATCTTTTTTTTTTTTTTTTTTTTTTTTTTTTTTACACTTTCTGAATTCTTTCCACTCTGGCTGAAGCCTTTTTACACTTTCTGAATTCTTTCTACTCTGGCTGAAGCCTTTTTTACACTTTCTGAATTCTTTCCACTCTGGCTGAAGCCTTTTTACGCCGCCTGCAGCCGTTTTACGCCTTAAAAAATGTCTGGAACTTTTAAACGCATTGTGGAGTCATTCTACGTTGGTTGATGCTTTTCTTTCTTTCTTCTTTCTTCTTCTTCTTCTTCTTCTTCTTTTTTTTAATTTTTTTTTTTACATTGTCTGAAGCCTTTTACGCCTTTTTCGCTATCTGACGCTTTATTCAAAACCCTGTCTGAAGCCTTTAACACTGTCCGAAGCTCTGACTGAAGGATTTTAATGTTGTCTTAAACAAGATAAAACGTTGGCGTCACAAGGCTCCAGTAAGAGCTTCATACAGCGTTAAAAGGCTTCAGACAAAGCTTGAGATGGCATTAAAAGACTTCAGAAGATTAATTCCTTTAGACTCTTAATGCTTTGGTTATCTTCATGTTGCCCAAATTCTCAAGCTTCTTAACTTGATCTCAACGATCTTCGGAATGTCTCCAACTCTATTCACGCTATATCAGAGTTCTTTAAAACGTCTCAAGCTTTTTCACACTAGCTCAAAGCTTTTTTCAGTATCACACAACTTTTTACAACGTGTTAGATTTCGTCACACTGTTTCGAAGCCATTTATACTGTCTCAAATATATTTACACAGTTACAAAACTCTTTTTACGTGTTATCCAAACATTGTCTCGAAGCTATTCATACAGGTTAAAAGGTTTTACATTTATTTCAGAGATTTTTACAGTCTGAAAGATCTTCACTCTGTCTCGGATAAGTTTTTAAACTATCTGAAACCTCTTTACACTGTCTCGAAGCTATCTGCATTATCTCAAGGATCTTAACACAGTCTTTAAGATTCCCCACACTATCTCAAAAACCTCTTAAACTTGTCTCTAACTTATTTATACTGTCTCAAAAATCTTCATTTTGTATAGAAGCACTTCACACTTGCCTCATATCTGTATACACTCACATCGTCACCAATCTCTGTACCCTGTCCCTGTATTCCTGCCGCAAAGCTCAGGATGTCATCTAAAATCTTTTCAAACTGTCAAACTCCTCTCTGACTCGAACGTCTTCACGCTGTCTCAGACAGCATCTCACCGTCTTTGATCACTTTGCACTGTCTCAAACACTCATACAGTGTCGAATTTCCCAACACTGTCTCAAATCTGTTCACACTGTCTCAAATCTGTTCACACTGTCTCAGAAATTTTCACGCTGTCTGGAACGTTTTCATACTGTCTCAGATCTCACCACACTATCTCAGATCTCACCACACTATCTCAGATCTCATTCCTTCACACTATCTCGAACATTTTCTTATTGCCTCAGATCTCATCACCGACTCAAAGCTCTTCACACTGCCTGAAAAGCTCTTTACACGGCCTCAAAAGCTCCTTACACTTTCTGAGTCCTATTTACAAATGTCCCCACGAGTGGAACCAGCTAGGTCTCTGAGCAGAGTTGCAATAACACCCTCCACAACATGGGTCAATTGATGTGCACTGAATGGATGGCACAGGAAGCCCACGCCAAAACACTTACTGTGACCTGATCCAGTTCTCGTGGCTGCCGTGAGCCTATTACTTGGCTAGGAATAACATACTGTAAACTCACAAAATGCGATAAAGACCAGTTTGTTTTGACTTACTGGGGCGTTCATTGTATGTTGACTCGCTAAATGAAGCGGTTAGATATCTGCAGTTATCATTATTATCATTTTGACGGGCGCAATAGCCGAGTGGTTAAAGCGTTGGACTTTCAATCTGAGGGTCCCGGGTTCGAATCTTGGTAACGGCACCCGGTGGATAAATGGTGGAGGTTTTTCCGATCTCCCAGGTCAACATATGTGCAGACCTGCTAGTGCCTGAACCCCCTTCGTGTGTATACGCAAGCATAAGATCAAATACGCACGTTAAAGATCCTGTAAACCATGTCAGCATTCGGTGGGTTATGGAAATAAGAACATTCCGAGCATGCACATCCTCGAAAACGGAGAATGGCTGCCTACATGGCGGGGTGAAAACGGTTATACACGGAAAAGCCCGCACGTGTACATACGAGTGAACGTGAGAATTGCAGCTCACGAACGAAGAAGAAGAAGTATTATCATTATTATTTTCATGATGGTGATTTATATTACTTGTATAGCGTCAACTCCCCAAATACGGCCTCTAAGCAGTTCACATCTATCATCATTATTATCAATGTTTTGCTTTTTATGTGTGGTTTCATGTAACTTTGCATGCGTGTCTTATGAACCTTGTGAAGGTTTAATTGACATTAGAATTGATTCTGATTCTGATTCTGATTCATGAAACAGTTCAGTTCAGTTCAGGTCAGATCGGTTCCAGAAGCCGTCAGTGCATTTGAACAAATCCATAAGGCAGATGTCTGACCAGCAGTGTAACCCGACATGCTCAGCAAAGCCTTGAGGGAAAATACAGTAAAATGAAACAAAGATAGATAAACAGGTAATTTTCAAAACGAAAAAGAACGAAAAAAAGAATAAATAGATAAATGCAGAAATAAATGAAAATATAGAGATAGAATAAGTTAATAAGTAAGTAACCAATAGAACATAAACAGAGAAAACATACAAAAGGGAAGATAAGAAGAAAATAAAATGATAACAAGGCTATGAACAACGACAATGAACAATGACAATGATAATATAAATAACTATTTTTTAGTGTGCAAGTTTGTCACTTGCACCCACCCCCCTTCACCCATCTCTATTTTTCTCATCTTCATCCCCACTCTTTCCGCAGTTCATTCTTTGAGGTTGGACCAACAACTTGCTCCCCTCCCCTCATGTCCACCCGCCCCCACCTCCACCTTCTCTGCTCCACACTGTGATAGGAGTCACTGGTTCTCAGGAAAACGATGGAGTTATACACATAAGTCTTAATATGGTCTCGATTCAACAGATTCAAAATGAAAAGCCAGAATACTAAACTACACTTGTTTATAAACATATATATATTGTTTTGTTATGTTATATCAAGCTTTATTGAATCACAACAGATTCCTTTGCACGAAATCCAGGCTGCTCGCATTGAAAGAGTGCATCTTCGGAAGCCTGACGCCACTAAGGTTTTCTTCCCTTTTCTTCTTTTGTTTCTGTTTGCTATTATCTTTCTTTTTATCTTCTTTCTCTTATCTGTGTATGTGGATTTTTTCAGACTGTTGCCAAGGGCAACTCTTTCGCTGCCGTGGGTTGTTTTATGAGCGCATACTACACATGGGGTCCCGGCTTTCGTCTGACCTGAAAGACTAGCACACAGAGCATGCCAGATTTTACAGGACAAGGGGGAGTAAAATTCTCGGTCCTTGTTAGAATCGATCCCAGCACACTCGCTTTCGGGCACTCTGTCATTGTATCACCACTTCAGCAGCTGTACCCACATCAAACGTGTACTGTATTGCACTGCACTGTATTGTATTGTACTGCACTGCACTGCACTGCACTGCACTGTATTGTATTGTATTGTATTGTATTGCACTGCACTGTATTGTATTGTATTGTATTGTATTGCACTGCACTGCACTGTACTGTACTGTATTGTATTGTATTGTATTGCACTGCACTGCACTGTATTGTATTGTATTGTATTGTATTGCACTGCACTGCACTGCACTGTACTGTATTGTATTGTATTGCACTGCACTGTATTGTATTGTATTGCACTGCACTGCACTGTACTGTACTGTACTGTATTGTATTGCACTGTACTGTACTGTATTGTATTGTATTGTATTGCACTGCACTGCACTGTATTGTATTGTATTGTATTGTATTGCACTGCACTGCACTGTACTGTACTGTATTGTATTGTATTGCACTGCACTGCACTGCACTGTACTGTATTGTATTGTATTGCACTGTATTGTATTGTATTGTATTGCACTGCACTGTACTGTATTGTATTGTATTGCACTGCACTGCACTGCACTGCACTGTACTGTATTGTATTGTATTGTATTGCACTGCACTGCACTGCACTGTACTGTACTGTATTGTATTGTATTGTATTGCACTGTACTGTACTGTACTGTATTGTATTGTATTGTATTGCACTGCACTGCACTGCACTGTACTGTACTGTATTGTATTGTATTGTATTGCACTGCACTGCACTGCACTGTACTGTACTGTATTGTATTGTATTGCACTGCACTGCACTGTATTGTATTGTATTGTATTGTATTGTATTGCACTGCACTGCACTGCACTGTACTGTACTGTATTGCACTGCACTGCACTGTACTGTATTGTATTGTATTGTATTGTATTGCACTGCACTGCACTGTACTGTATTGTATTGTATTGTATTGTATTGTATTGCACTGCACTGCACTGTACTGTATTGTATTGTATTGCACTGCACTGCACTGCACTGTACTGTACTGTATTGCACTGCACTGCACTGTACTGTACTGTATTGTATTGTACTGCACTGCACTGCACTGCACTGTATTGTATTGTATTGTATTGTATTGCACTGCACTGCACTGTACTGTATTGTATTGTATTGCACTGCACTGCACTGTACTGTATTGTATTGTATTGTATTGTATTGCACTGCACTGCACTGTATTGTATTGTATTGTATTGTATTGTATTGCACTGCACTGCACTGTACTGTACTGTATTGTATTGTATTGTATTGTATTGCACTGCACTGCACTGTACTGTATTGTATTGTATTGTATTGCACTGCACTGCACTGTACTGTATTGTATTGTACTGTATTGTATTGTATTGCACTGCACTGCACTGTACTGTATTGTATTGTATTGTATTGTATTGCACTGCACTGCACTGCACTGCACTGTACTGTACTGTATTGCACTGCACTGCACTGCACTGTACTGTATTGCACTGCACTGCACTGTACTGTACTGTACTGTATTGTATTGTATTGCACTGCACTGCACTGCACTGTACTGTATTGTATTGTATTGCACTGCACTGTACTGTACTGTATTGTATTGTATTGCACTGCACTGTACTGTACTGTATTGCACTGCACTGCACTGTACTGTATTGTATTGTATTGCACTGCACTGCACTGTATTGTATTGTATTGTATTGTATTGTATTGCACTGCACTGTATTGTATTGTATTGTATTGTATTGTATTGATTGCACGTGTATTGTATTGTATTGTATTGTATTAGTATTGTATTGATTGCACTCATGCAGCACTGTATTGTATTGTTTTGTATTGTATTGCTGCACGTATGTATGTTTATTGTATTGTATTGTTTGCACTGCACTGTACTGTATTGTATTGTATTGTATTGTATTGCACTGTATTGTATTGTATTGTATTGCACTGCACTGTAACTGTATTGTATTGCACTGCACTGCACTGCATGGGAGTTCACTGCACTGAACTGCACTGCACTGTATTGTATTGTATTGTATTGCACTGCACTGCACTGCACTGTATTGTATTGTATTGTATTGTATTGTACTGCACTGCACTGCATTGCTTTTTGTGGGTTAGAAAAATCTCCATCCTTAACTCACCAGGCACCAGGACCAGGATTCGAACCCAGGACCCTGGGATTCAAAGTCCAACGCTTTATCCATCGACTGTTGCACCCGTCACTGGATCTACCCATCCTTGTCCGCATTTTCCTCTTCATTGCTGCTGCTGTTGTAACTGTTGTAAGTGTTGTAAGTGTTGTAAGTGACTGTTGCTGCTGCTGCTACTACACAAATCATTGCCATCACCATCACAATCATTATAGTCACCACCATTATCACCGTCATCGTCATCATGTTGTCAGCATCTTCCGTGCAGTTAGTTTTTCCATGCATCGTATTTCACGTAACACTGGCCTGTGAGTGATTTTCCTTCGTATGCCCCTGATCTTTTTAATTTTTTTAAAATTTATATATATATTATTATATATTTTTTATTTTTAATGGGGAGAGGAGGGGGAGGAGTGAGGGGGGCGGCAAACATTTCAAGTAGAAGCATCTCCCTCTCTTTGTGTTTGTGTGTGTGTGTGTGTGTGTGTGTGTGTGTGTATGTGTGTGTGTGTGAGTGCGCGCGCGCGCGCGCGCGTGTATGTGTGTGTGTGTGTGTGTGTGTGTGTGAACAGCTGTATGCCGTGATCACTGTAGTTTCTGTCAAAAGGCCAACTGATATTTTGTTGATCAAAAGAAATGTCCCTCTTCCTCATATCGCCCTTCCACCACGTGTGATTTATGATACACTATATTATTATGTGCATATAATCAAAATCATAATGCATACGATTTCAAGTAGCACGATGTACATTACTGATTAAGAATACGACGATAATCGAGAGTACGTTCTATTGTTGTTGCCAGTATGCTTGACATAATCTTGCATGGCAGAATTATATTTCAAAGGTATAATTCGTGTTCATAATGGTCATCAGTGTTATTCTTAGTAGATCTTCCATTATACTGATGACCATTTTCTGCTCTGTAACAGGTATTGATACGCAAATTGATCCATTGTTTGTGTTGAAATTGATCGCCGATATTAGTGATGTTGACTCTCTCATTCGGAACAGTTACAGTTTCAAGCAGGTGTCAAAAGCATGCGGAATAATCTTTTGATGCTACAGTCTGCACGCTTTTTACATATCCTTGAAACTGGAGCTCACCCGAACAAGTATTTGATTTTTTAAAAATCGGATTTTGCCCTTTCAAATCTCATCGACGGACGACCGTGAAAGAACGAACTTCGTCACCATGCTTGTGGCCCGCTTCACTCTGTATGAGGCAGTGTGGGAGAGAGGAAAAACGTGAATGAAATTGGGGTGCGTGCACCCAATGCTTACGCTCAGCACACACACACACACACAATGGCCAGACAGCACACAGCAACAAACAAACGCACGTGGTGGTTGTGCCAAGCGAGCGTGCGGAAAACTGGTGGGGGAATTAGTCTGCTGTGTGTGTGTGGTGAGTTGTGAGAGTGTGAGCTTGTAGCGCTTGTACTGCATGCCTGAAGCGGTCGGCTTCAAAGTCGTGTCGCTGTGCGGGCTGCACTGTTCGATATGTGTACATAGGAATTCTACGAGTGGCTTTTCCACAGCTGACTGAAGGATTTCAGCGGCCTTTTGTGTTTGGAGTGTACACCTGTGAAACACCGCGATTACCACAAGTCGACGTCAGAGACAAAGTGTACTTCTTTGGGAGTCGTAGATATGTGTGTGTGAGTGTGCGACAGTGTGCAAAAGCTGTGTGTTGTTGACCGGCTTTGGAAGATTTCCAGTCTGCGCCAGTATTTCGAGTTATTTTATTATTTTGTGTTGTTGTTGTGATTGTGACTGGTGGAACGGTAGATAAGCCATATATATATATGTGACCAGAACTTGAGTTATAGTCTTATTCCTTTCTCTGGCTCTGGACTGACAAACATCCACGGTTAAAAAGAAGCAATTGTGAAGCGTCTTTTTAAAAAGGTTTGTGGGGGGAAAAAACCCAAAGGTACTGGTGAGCTTTGGTCAACTAAGTATCAAACTTGGCTTGGAATATTTTTACACATTTTGTGTCGACTGATACAGTGTTATTTGAGGAGTGCATTTTTTTTCATGCACGTTCAAGCGGTTGGAAAAAAATTACACTTAAAAAAGTTGTACTTTAAAACTAATTGACAAAGTTTTACAATCTTGCTTTCGTGGTGGTGAAGGAAGTGTGATGATAATAGTGAACATCAACAAAACCAGATTTTGTGTGCTTACGTCGTTTTGATATACTGAACACTTAAAAGTGTGAATCTTTGGTTCGAACCGTCCTGTTCGTTTAATAATGGCAATGTGACCAAAGAGTGCGTAGCTATTGGAATTCTGAAATGAAGGACGAACTGACTTATTGGTGACGACGTTCAGTTTGCTCTAAGGCGAAGTTTGATCTAAGCATGGCTTGGTGGATTCAAGGTGGCGCATCGGTACTCATCTGTTTTCTTTTGGAAGGTGAGTCCGCTTGTTTATTTGTTCTGTTTTGTGTTAGTTTGTTTTGCAGTCCGCCTTCGTAACAAGAGGATGGTTGTTGGTTGTAGTGGTTTTGGTCGAATGTGTTTTGATGTTGTACTCGTCTGCTTTCGTTCGGATGGTGAGGAGGTTGGTTTAATCTGGTCTTTTTTCGTTTTATCAACTACTCCTCTCTGCGCCTGTCTGTCTGTCTGTCTGTCTGTCTGTCTCCTTCTTTCCACCATCTCTCTCTCTGTCTCTTTGTCTGTCTCTGTGTCTCATGTCTCCCCTTCTTTCTACCATCTCTGTCTGTCTCACTGATTCTCCCCCTCTTTCTCCAGCTCAACCCCTCTTTCTCCAGCTCTACCCCTCTCTCTCCAGCTCTACCCCTCTCTCTCCCTCACTTCACCCTCTCTCTCTCTCTTTCCCCAGCTCTACCCCTCTCTCCCTCTCTCCACCTTCTCTCTCTCTCTTTTCCCAGCTCTACCTCTCTCTCTCCACCCTCTCTCTTTTCCCAGCGCTACCCCTCTCTCTCCCTCTCTCCACCCTCTCCCTCTCTTTCCCCAGCTCTACCCCTCTCTCTCCCTCTCTCCACCCTCTCCCTCTCTTTTCCCAGCTCTACCCCTCTCTCTCCCTCTCTCCACCCTCTCTCTCTCTTTTCCCAGCTCTACCCCTCTCTCTCCCTCTCTCCACCCTCTCCCTCTCTTTTCCCAGCTCTACCCCTCTCTCTCCCTCTCTCCACCCTCTCCCTCTCTTTCCCCAGCTCTACCCCTCTCTCTCCCTCACTTTACCCTCTCTCTCTCTTTCCCCAGCTCTACCCCTCTCTCTCCCTCTCTCTCTTTCCCCAGCTCTACACCTCTCTCCATCCTCTCTCTCTTTTTCCAGCTCTACCCCTCTCCCTCTCTCCACCCTCTCTCTCTTTCCCCAGCTCTACCCTTCTCTCTCCCTCTCTCCACCCTCTCTCTCTTTTTCCAGCTCTACCCCTCTCCCTCTCTCCACCCTGTCTCTCTTTCCCCAGCTCTACCCTTCTCTCTCTCCACCCTCTCTTTCCCCAGCTCTACCCCTCTCTCTCCCTCTCTCTCTTTCCCCAACTCTACCCCTCTCTCTCCCTCTCTCTCTTTCCCCAGCTCTACCCCCTCTCTCCCTCTCTCCCTCTCTCTCTTTCCCCAGCTCTACCCCCTCTCTCTCCCTCTCTCTCTTTCCCAGCTTTACCCGTCTCTCTCCCTCTCTCTCTTTCCCCAGCTCTACCCCTCTCTCTCCCTCTCTCTCTTTCCCCAGCTCTACCCCTCTCTCTCCCTCTCTCTTTTCCCAGCTCTACCCGTCTCTCTCCCTCTCTCTTTTTCCCCAGCTCTAACCCTCTCTCTCCCTCTCTCTCTTTCCCCAGCTCTAACCCTCTCTCTCCCTATCTCTCTTTTCCCAGCTCTACCCCTCTCTCTCCCTCTCTCTTTTCCCAGCTCTACCCGTCTCTCTCCCTCTCTCTTTTTCCCCAGCTCTAACCCTCTCTCTCCCTATCTCTCTTTTCCCAGCTCTACCCCTCTCTCTCCCTCTCTCTTTTCCCAGCTCTACCCGTCTCTCTCCCTCTCTCTCTTTCCCCAGCTCTACCCCTCTCTCTCCCTCTCTGCTTCCGTTCCGTACAGATGTGAGCGATGTTGTGTCTCTCAGTTTGACGCTGTGTTATACTCGTACATTATACATGTATTAAGTATTCAGTATAACTACATTTATATGCTTACATGTTTGTGTGTCTCTTAGAACAACAGCAGATGTGTAAGTCGGCCAAAGTGCTAATATCTTCACCGTTGGAAAATAAAGATTAATTAATTAATTCATTCATTCATTCATTCACTTATTCATTTCATTCATTCATTCTCTCTTTCCCCAGCTCTACCCCTCTCTCTCCCTCATTTTACCCTCTCTCTCTCTTTCCCCAGCTCTACCCCTCTCTCTCCCTCTCTCTCTTTCCCCAGCTCTACCCCTCTCTCTCCCTCTCTCTCTTTCCCCAGCTCTACCCCTCTCTCTCCCTCTCTCTCCCTCATTTTACCCTCTCTCTCTCTTTCCCCAGCTGTACCCCTCTCTCTCCCTCTCTCTCTTTCCCCAGCTCTACCCCCCTCTCTCTCTCCACCCTCTCTTTCCCCAGCTCTACCCCTCTCTCTCCCTCTCTCTCTTTCCCCAGCTCTACCCCTCTCTCTCCCTCTCTCTCTTTCCCCAGCTCTACCCCTCTCTCTCCCTCTCTCTCTTTTCCCAGCTCTACCCGTCTCTCTCCCTCTCTCTCTTTCCCCAGCTCTACCCCCCCTCTCTCTCCACCCTCTCTTTCCCCAGCTCTACCCCTCTCTCTCCCTCTCTCTTTTCCCAGCTCTACCCCTCTCTCTCCCTCTCTCTTTCCCCAGCTCTACCCCTCTCCCTCCCTCTCTTTCCCCAGCTCTACCCCTCTCCCTCCCTCTCTTTTCCCAGCTTTACCCCTCTCTCTCCCTCTCTCTCTTTTCCCAGCTCTACCCGTCTCTCTCCCTCTCTCTCTTTCCCCAGCTCTACCCCCCCTCTCTCTCCACCCTCTCTTTCCCCAGCTCTACCCCTCTCTCTCCCTCTCTCTTTCCCCAGCTCTACCCCTCTCTCTCCCTCTCTCTTTCCCCAGCTCTACCCCTCTCTCTCTTTCCCCAGCTCTACCCCTCTCTCTCCCTCTCTCTCTTTCCCCAGCTCTACCCCTCTCTCTCTTTTCCCAGCTCTACCCCTCTCTCTCCCTCTCACCACCCTCTCTCTCTCTTTCCCCAGCTCTACCCCTCTCTCTCCCTCTCTCTCTTTTCCCAGCTCTACCCCTCTCTCTCCCTCTCTCCACCCTCTCTCTCTTTCCCCAGCTCTACCGCTCTCTCTCCCTCTCTCTCTTTTCCCAGCTCTACCCCTCTCTCTCCCTCTCTCCACCCTGTCTCTCTTTCCCCAGCTCTACCCTTCTCTCTTCCTCTCTCCACCCTCTCTCTCTTTCCCCAGCTCTACCCTTCTCTCTCCCTCACTTCACCCTCTCTCTCTTTCCCCAGCTCTATCCCTCTCTCTCCCTCACTGTCTTTCCCCAGCTCTACCCCTCTCTCTCCCTCTCTCTCTTTCCCTAGCTCTACCGCTCTCTCTCCCTCTCTCTCTTTCCCCAGCTCTACCCCTCTCTCTCCCTCTCTCCACCCTGTCTCTCTTTCCCCAGCTCTACCCTTCTCTCTTCCTCTCTCCACCCTCTCTCTCTTTCCCCAGCTCTACCCTTCTCTCTCCCTCACTTCACCCTCTCTCTCTTTCCCCAGCTCTATCCCTCTCTCTCCCTCACTGTCTTTCCCCAGCTCTACCCCTCTCTCTCCCTCTCTCTCTTTCCCTAGCTCTACCCCTCTCTCTCCCTCTCTCCACCTTCTTTCTCACAGTCTTTATGATGGTCTCTCTGCCACTCCCCACCCATACCACCATCTCACCACCCTCCCTCTCTCCCCTTCTTTCCCCAGTCTCTCTCTGTCTCTCTCTCTTCCTCTCACTTCCTCAGTCCCCGTTTTCTCCTCTTTCCCACTCCAACTTCCCTTCCTCCCCAATCACACCTCCCCCCCACTCCCTGGACTCTTTCTCAATGACGACCATTGTCAAATTGGAACAGTCACTTGTCAGGCTAATAGATGTAGTTCAGTCTGACAGTGGCGGCCTGAGACTGGATCGATTAATGAGCAATGTACTGCACGCCAGCTGCCATACGGACCATTATTTGATCATTACATGGAGAGAGAGAGACAGACAGACAGACAGACAGACAGACAGACAGACAGACAGACTGTGCGTATTGGCTAACTTGGTGTAAGGCGGTGTGAGTGTGTATACGGGGGAGTATACGGGGGAGTAGTGAGTGTGTGTGTCTGTGTGTGTGTGTGTGTGTGTGTGTGTGTGTATGTGTGTGTGTGTGTGTGTGTGTGTGTGTGTGTGTGTGTGTGAGGGCACTTCTCTCTGCCCCCCTCTCTCTGTGAGTGAGTGAGTGAGCAAGCGAGCGAGTGAGTGAGTGAGTGAGTGAGTGTGTGTGTGTGTGTGTGTGTGTGTGTGTGTGTGTGTGTTAATGAATGAATTATTTTTGCTTTTTTTTCTGAGAGTAATATGTTAAGCACACAAGTTTTCCCCTACACAGTCCGTGAAAACAAGACAGACAGTTAATAGGAAGAACACCAAAGAACGAAAACATATGAAAAGAGAATAACAGAAAAAAGAGAAACTAAGAACTACTGAAATGGGGAATAGAGAGAACAGGAGTTATGTTAAGTCAGAGAGAGAGAGAGAGAGAGAGAGAGAGAGAGAGAGAGAGAATTAGTTTACTCAAAATTAACAACCAGACTTATGAATCAGTCCATTAGTCAGTCACTTTATTGTATGACACAGGCAGTGCACAGAAGTTTGACTTCGACATAGAATGAAAAAAAACGCACACACACACACACACACACACACACAAAAGAAGAAAAAAAAGAAGATTTTTGACGATAGACCTATGATATCAAAATAAAAAGGGACTCCTTGAAGCGGCAAAAAACAACAGACAGACGGACAATAAGACTTGGTACAGTGGGAAGGAAAATGTGCTGTTACTAGTTTTTGTTTCACTAGATGCTGCTAGCATTCGATTTTGTTTCTCTTTTTTGTTGTCTTGTGCGTCTCATTTTATGACTCACTCACTTTCTCAGGCATGCACATACATCCCCATGCACACACACACACACACACACACACACACACACACACACACACACACACACACACACACACCAGTATATGTAAACACATACGGAATCAAACACACAAAAGAGCACACACACACACACACACACACACACACACACACATTCGTGTGGACACACACGCGCGCAAAATACATTCACACATACAGACACCCCCCACTCCCCTCTCCCCCCCACGCGCGCGCGCATGCATACAAGTATATATGCACGTTTCGTTTCGGAGAGAGATAGGGTGGATTTAGACGCGCGCACACACACACACACGTGCACGCGCGTGCACAGAGAGGTCACACACGCATGCACAGAAAATAACAATACACATACACGCGCATACACACACACGAGAGCGCGCGCACACGCACGCACACACACACATTCATACACGCAAAAGGGCACACACAAAACACTCCGATATGCTTTAGAGTATCATGGCATCCATCAAAGAGAGAATCCCAATTACCAGTTCACTAGAAGCTACCATCCACCTTCACAATAGATCAATACACATGAGTTGAACAGATGTCCTAACGAACTATGGTACATGGCAATAATTACGAAGGTGGTGTAACCGCTGGCAGAGTTCTGCATGAATGCAAGTAGGAAGTCCAAAGTGACAATCCTTCATCCACACTGTCATCGGCTAATTAGACAACTCACCGGCACGTCAATTGCAACAGTAGTGGGCAGGAGTGTTGATGGACAGACTGTTTACTGTGAGGGGAAGTGGACCTTGCGGTGACCCATCCTGTCACACGTCACGTGCCGGTCAGCCAGTCAGCCACTGGATGAAGGGGGTGGGTGGGGTAGGTTGACATGGGAGAGGGGGGTTTGGCGCTGTTTTCGCGGAGCATTGATCTGAGTTCATT